>NW_012148197.1:455352-518202 GCF_000956105.1 Propithecus coquereli | reverse complement strand
GGGTAAACAAGCATATCTCTGCATAGTTATTGATGAATATATATCAATATATATAAAATACCCCCACACACTTAAAAACACAAATGAGATTATATTATACATATACTCCTGCAAATTCATGTTTGTATTTATCAATATATCTTGAACCTCATTTCAAATCAGCACAATTCTTTTCCATGGCTGCATATCATTATACAAGTACCATTATTTATTTACTGTTCTTTCCATTGGTTAATTAGGTGTTTTCAGGTTTTTGCTATCACAAGTAATAATAGTGTAATAAACATTCTTCTATTTAAATATTTCCATATTCATGCCAGTGTATGCCTAGAATAAAATCCTAAAGTAGAATTTCTAAGGCAAATAGTATGTGTTTTGAGTATTTGTGTGGGTGCTCTACCCTGACAACTGACTGGCCCTCTGAAAATAATAAAGCTACATTCATTCCAAAGACAAGTACATAAGGTTTCTCTACATTCTTTCAACACTGAGAATAACAACTTTTAAATTGTTGCTAATATGACAGGTGAAAATGTGAATTATTCACTGTTATTTTCACTTTAATTTCTATCATAAGTTGAAGAGATTGTCTTTAACAGAACTCTCTAATTCAGAATACCTGGCATTGTCTAACCCAAGCAAAAGGAAAAACATGGCCAAAGGTGGCAACAATGATAGAAACACTTTTAACAGTAATGACATCTGAAACATTGTGGGTGTTTCAGATACCTGTGTCTATCACATGGTCATGTTTTTCTAAAAATCCATCCACAACTATTGCATTTACCAAATTAATTTTCATAACAAGGGAAATGCTCTGATTTCCAACAATAGTCCACCTGATGACAAACACCTGCACATGTACTTTTCTTAAGTTAAAAAATAAAAAAGATTGCTTTTAAGACTGCTGAATCCCATGGACTTTTTGTAGGTCTGCAGCTGGGTTTCTGGGCTTTTTGAAAGCATGATCTTGAAAATTAAAAATACAAGTTACATGCCTGAATGATCACTCCAGGTGGCTTGTACACACTCTGGAGTTTAAGAATTCCTCCCTACCTTATTATACTATTTCCAAGTATTTCTAATTTAGAGTATGTTTAAATACATAGGCATATCCTTCTCATTTTTGAGTGTTTACCAAATAAATTTTATGCACTAAATGATTTACAAACATTTCAAGCAATCTTCAAAACCATATAAAATAATATAGCCTAGTACTATTCGAATGTTATATGGAGGAATAACTAATACTGAGAGTGTTACTTACTCAAGCTACAGATCTAGAAAGTGGACTGAAACCCTGCCTTAGGGACCTCAGTGCTCATGCCTCCTCCACCTCTAGAATTTTAGAATAATGAAATTTCAGTGTTGGCAAAAGACTTACGGTCTATTAGATTCAGCTACTTCTTTTGCAGATGAAAACGCTTCATCTTAAGCATTTTTATCTATGCATCTAGCACAGCCCTTGCTATTAGTGGGCAATTGTATTTAATGGAAAGATGAAGTGACTTGTCCAATTCTAAAGAACTTCCCTGTTGTGTGGTCAAAGAAGTTCTGTACAATTATCTAGATCACATTTCCTGACGTTGCAGCCAGTGTTTCTGTTTTCATCACTTCAAAAGAAAAGGGTACAATTTTACATTAACCAAAGCAACTGCTATTACTGCATTTGAATTCTCAAACATAACATTGATTTAGATTAACTTTAAAGTGCATTACTACTTAAAGGCAGATAAGTCTTAGAGACAGACACGTCCAATCAGACAGAGAAGAAGTATATAATAAGGCTCCAAACACAAAAGTTAAGTACATATGTTTAACAGACCTTTATTAATGTGTCTCAGTACCTGTCCAAATTTTTTTTTTCTAAAAAGGAATTTAGCATGGAAGAAAAATCACTTCATATTGTGGACATTCACTTGGCAAATAGTTTGTAACTGCTTCTTTTGCCCAAGATGCCATGCTAGCGGGTATATGGGATTCCAACTGAAAGCAAAGAAGTGATGAGGCTCAGTGAGTAGAACAGCTCTGTGTTATGACTACCTGTTTTGCTTTATAAAACTGACCAGAAACAACATTATAAGTCACAGAAGCCTTTTCATGGTCTAGCTTTCTATTCTGTACTCTCAGGCTCTGAGGTCCCTCCTTAAAGACAGAGGCTTTTTGCAAGCAGTCCCTGGCATAGAGTATTTTCTAAGAAAACATTTGTTAATCCCTAGATAAATGAATGGTTCCTACCTAATGTCGTTCTTCTATTACAGGAATTCTCAATCAACCTTGGATGTACACTAGAATCACCTGGTTAACAGTAAAAGTAATGATACGCTCACCTGACTTCACCAGAATTCTGATTAACTCCATTGATTAATCAGGGAATATGCCTGTGTGTTTTTTGTTTTGTTGTTTTGTTTTAAATCTCAATTTGATTCTATCTCCTTGATTATCTTGATGTCTCTGTAGGAGATATTACTACAATGATATTAAGTTCAACATATTACAGGACACAAGCAAAAAGGAATTGCTGCTTGGACACATACCTTTAGTGGAAGATATATGCAATCTGACATTTCAATTTAAAGTTTAGCTTTAACTGTAGAGATATTTTAATATGTCTTTCTTTCTTCCTCTTCCCTTCCCACCTTCCACCATAGGTACTATTAGTCTTCAGTGACAACTCATTAGCATGGGCGACTGACCACAAGAAATAATGTCAAATGCCATGGGTCATTCTGGATACTTAAGTATTTATGAATGACAGAAAACTGGAGAAGCAGTAAGGAAAAGGAACATGCATCACATTTAAAAGAACTGAGCACAAGCCTGAGGCCTAAGAGCAGATACAGCCTTGGACAGATGACTTCTGCCTCACATACGGCGATGTCAGGCCAGTAAAGGGAATATATTTACAAGATGTCTTTCTGAATAGCTTTGGGGACTGGTTTTACTAGGGCAAAGCAAGTTCAAGCTTAGCAACTAATCATGGCTACTATCATTGAAAAATAGCCAGCCCAGATATAAACATACAGGGTTGTTCAATTTCTTCCTCCATGAATAGCTATTCTTAAGCAATTTAACACACATTCCTCCGTGGCCATTCTATGACGGAGGTCCACATGATAAACTCCTGTATGAGAGGATTCATCTATAGCAGGGGTCCCCAACCTTTTTGGCACCAGGGACTAGTTTCATGGTAGACAATTTATCCACAGACTGGGGGTAGGGGGTGGTGGAGCTAAGGCAGTGATGTGAGCGACGAGGAGCAGCTGTAAGTACAGAGGAAGCTTCACTCACTCACCCACCACTCACTTCCTGCTGTGCAGTCCGGTACCTAACAGGCCACGGACCGGTACCAGTATGTGACCTGGGAGGTGGGGACCGCAGATCTATATAGTAATGATTTTCAATCCCTGACTCATAAATCCTTGACTAGAATATTCTTATGCCATCCAAAATTTGCTTACTTTCAAAGCACAGTTTGGCCAAGTTCCCCTCAGAGATAGCATTAATATTTGGACTATTTCTCTCTCTGTAGTTGAGGAAAATTACCCCCATCCCAGCCTTCTCTGGAGCCTTGTATAGAACCAAAGTCTTGCTTCCCTTTAGTAAGTCACGTAACCTTTGTATGTCTCATTTTCCTCTGTTTCAAACAGAACTGATAAAAGGAAAAATTAATCCAGCACATTACTAGAACAAGATATTTGTTACTATTTAGCTTGTATCATCCTTGATCACTGTTCTCTCATGTGAGCATTCTTGTTTGCATGCCCATATTACAGATGAGTTTACTAGATTTCAGAGAAGTTCAGTAAAATTTTTCAGCTGGGATGCTGTAGAGTAGGGATCAAACGAGTGTCCTCATTGCAGATACTGGGCTCTGTATTTCCTCCACTGAAACGCAACCCTTGCTCCCATAGGAGAGAAGGTGCTTCTCCATTTTCACTCATTTCAGGTGGGTCATGAGCTATGTCACAGAACCTAACAGCTTGCTGCTACTGCTTCACTTTGAAGGAAAGGAATAAATAGAGGCAGCACCTGCCAAGTTCCTTCTAAAGAGCCCATGTAAATGAAGGTGAACTCCTGGAAGACTGTCTTTAATGAGTTCAAAGGAGTTTCGCAATAATGGTTAGATTTACATTCTTCTTTAGCATCTCTCACCCTAAGTCCAGATCTAGAGACAGCTCTAAAGAAGAACAGAAGATTTTCCCAGAGGTGAATTCTAAAATGCAAATTGTATGCAAAGACTACAAAATGTGAACAGATTGACCAAACAGATTGACTCTCAAGGACAAATCTTGAATTAACATATTCTTCCAGAACCACAGGACCTGTGGTTTTGTGAAACTAAGCTAACTAAATCTTAATTTTCTGAAAGTGTTTTTATGTCAGGCCCTACTACATTCAGAGGGAACAATAACAAATTTAACACTTTAATCATTGCCACTCAGAAGTACCATAAACATGTTAATTCATAATTTACTGACCTTCTCCAAGGGGTTAGATTTCTACACACCTACCCCAACAGGCCCTTCAAACATGTACATGGAAAGTCAAGAATTGAAAAATAACTTTGACAGCCAGGGAAACTGGCTTACAAGTAATTTAAAAGCTCTATTTTACTTCCTAAATTGTCTTAGAAATGAAAATTTTTAACTCAGTGGTTTTGAAAATGTTACATTTTGTATTTTTCCAGTTTAGGAGACTTTATTTAGTATAATAAAAATAGGTACAATACTTTACATTCAAGAGGGGAAATTATTATTTTTTCATATTTCTGTTCTTTCAGTTACAAATGTAATGTCATGCTGATTATAGAGATTCAAAGAGAACTGTTTAAAATTTCTAACATACGATGAATTGATAACTCCTGCCTCTAATATAATCTCACACTGTCAATGTTAATCTACAATGTCATTCATATATATATATAAAGTCTCACTTCTTGCAAAATTGATTTGAAGTTAAGAATTAAAATATATTTACTTTAAGATACTTACTGAGACAGTAGAGAGAGTCACAGGTAATAACAGGTAATGAAGTCAGATAACCTAAAGGAATTCTCAACTTTGTAACTTCACAGTTTAGAGACCATGGTCAAATTACTTAATATCTCTGTGCCTCAATTAACTATTGATAAAATGAGGATAAGGTTATGTGAGAATTAAATATGATATTATACGTAATGCATTCCTAGTAGAGCCTAGAGCATTAATAGCATTATAAAAGTTTAATGTATTTAGTTGTTATGATTGACCTGCATTGCTGCTTTTCAAGAAAAATACCCTATCAATTAAGGGACTTACAGGTAAATAATTTGATTATTAAATGACTGAGTTCAAATCATATACAATTAAGATGACCAATTCTCTTGGATTACTCCAATTAAGAAACTAAGTTCCTGGGACTCAGGACTTTTGGTGCTAAAACTGTTGGCGCTAGAATTCCAAGACGAACTGGGAGGAGCTTGTCCCTCTAAGTAAAATAGGGAAAGAGTAGCATTTACAGGTAGTTGCTGGTGTCTTTAGACTATTGTTACATGGTCATGGACTGGAAATAACATGACTACTGGGTTCTTCTCCTTAAGCACTCTCATTAAGTCAGGTCTTTCCTGCAAAGAGTGCAGCCTGTACTTCTTCAAGACTTAAAACTGCTTTGGCTTTGGATGTTCAGTCATTTTATGCTTCCTACTTCAGAATTAAAATACAGTACAGTATAAATACTACTTAATAGTTCTTAATTAAATAGGGAATTTCAGGAGAGAAATGGCAACTCCAACAAAGAAGCAAATGGGAATTCTAAAACTGAAAGGAAAAGTAAGTGACAAGGAAAACTATTTGTATGGGCTTAATGATAGCTTAGTAGAGGAAAGTAAGTGACCTTGAAGACACATCAGTAGAAAGAATTCAGCCTCTAAAATAGAGATAATAAAGCATGAAGTAAAATAAACAACTGCTCAGGAAATGGTGGGACAACATCAAATGAAATAACAAGCCCTTAGGATACAAATCAAAAAGAGAGAAAACACAAACTACCAACATGAGGAATGAAAGAGGAAACATTATTATAGACCCTACATATACTGAAAGAAAAATAAGAGGCTATTATGAACAATTTTGTGATAACAAATTGGAAAGCTTAGAAAATAAACCGACTCCTTGAAAATTACAACCTAACAAAACTGAAGAGGGCAGAAAATCTGAAGAGCCTATGTCTATCAAAGAAAATGGATTAGTAATAACGATAATATATCTTTCTATTAATAAAACTCAATATGCTTTTACTGACGAGTTCTATCAAATATTTAAGATACAGATAATAATGATACTACATATATGTTCCCGAAAATAAAAAAAGGAAAATTTTTGGACTCATTTTAAGAGGCCTGTCTAATCCTGATATTGAAATCTGATAACTTTATCATACAAAAAGAAAATTGTTGACCTGCATCCTTCATGTACATAGATATAAAAATCCTAAATAAAATTTTAGCAAAACTAATGTATTTTAATGCTCAGTTAATAACTAATTATTAGCAATGTACCAACATGATGATAATACACCATAACAAAGCAGAGCTTATCCAAGGAAGTCCAGAGTGCTTCAATAATTGAAATGAATCAATGCAACCCACCATATTAACAGAGTAAAAATGAAAAACCATAAGACCATCTCAGTAGTTGCAGAAACCAGATTTGACAGAAGACTGACATTACCAAACACTGGTAAGGATGTGGAACAACTAGAAACATGCATTTCTGATGAAATAGTAAAATGGTAAAGACTTTCAGAAAACAGTTTGGAATTTTCCTCTAAAGTTAAGTATGTTTATTATTTCACCAGAAATTAATGTGAGTTGATGAACTTACTATGCTATATTAATAAAATAGAATAGTACTCAACAATTTAAAAAAGAAGAGACCACTGTTATGTGTAGTGATGCAGATATTTATCTCAAAAATATTTTGCTAAATAAAAAGAACCAGATTCAAAACAGAATATACTATATGCTACCGTTTATATGAACGGGCAAAAACATCTGTTGTGAGACAGTTCACATCTGTCTCACAGGGAATAATGACTGAAAACAGGGCACAAACGAATTTTAAGAGGTGATAGAAATATTCTAAATCTTAATTTGGGTGATATAACAGTGCTAATATTTATCAAAACTGAGCAACATTGTACATTTAAAATGTATTTTTATGTAAATTAAATCACAAGAAAACAATTTAAAAACCCCACTAACTTGGAGGTTATTTGGCTGGGTTTACCAAAAGTACTAGGTATATTCTCCTTAGTCCACACTGATGGCCATACCTCCTGTAATCAATATGGCAATGTGATTTTTAAAACAGAGATGAGTCAAAACTGTGTCCAATCAGGCTACTAGGCCTCTAACAAGTAAAAATTACAGAAAATACAATAGTGTGAATGAAGTATAGATTAAACATAGAAATATAACATTATGTTCCCCTGGGACATTCTGATACGTTCACTGTTGCAATGGTCCACGTATAGGATAGGTAGCAGTGCAATAATGATGAAAGAAATGCTCCTTTCTTTACATTGTTCTCATTGGTATACTTATAAACTTACTATAAGGTAATATTTTAATTTGGCACAGTAGGCATTCATTTTCACTATAAAAATCAAAAACCATGTTATATTTTTCAAAATTATTTGATGGCTTTCTTGTCTTGATCTACTTGTTTACACTAAATACTTTCTTATATATTGCTTTCATGATTATTTCAAAATTAGCCAAAATAACTTTAATCAATTCATTAGCTATTTTTTTAAAGGTTCTAAACTATTTTATGTGGGCCTACTGTTTTACATAATTCTACTTTTTCTTATGGCTCCTTAGCCAATTTAAAAAAAAAAAAAACTGACAAGGTCTCAAACACTTTAAAATTCTATTTCTCAATTTTCACTTCTCTAGTATAAATTACGAAGGTGGATATGACTATTAGCAGCACCTTTTTTAAGGAATATCATGTCTTTTATTCAAAAAAATGAATTCAAATTCATGTATATATTTAGGTAAAATGATCATCACATGAATGCAGTTCTCATACTATAAGACCATCATTTGACATTTTGGTGGACTCTTTGCCATAAAATACAGCTAAGCTAATTCAAGAGAGCAAGTTTCCCTATTGTTGTTACATAAAGGCAAGACTTGTGAATTTACCATAACATTTTTAGATTCTACTTGTGGCAGGTGTTAGCAGAAAAACTGACTTCAATAGTTGCCGATGTGTCATTCCTCCCTCCCCCTCACCCCCAATTTAACTGATTTGTTAGTATACACATAGATTTTTCAGGGTAGGTTTCTCATTCTTTCCCCTGTGCATAATTTCCTTGATATAGAATCTTCACAACCATGGTTGTAAAAAATGTTTAAACAGAGAACATTTTGGTATGTTTGTAACTGGGATCCATCATTCACTGACATTCCACCAAGAGGCTATATTTAAACCTTTACACCACCTTGCCTTATCAAAGGAGCAGTTTGGCATTTGGTATTTGGAGACAGCTATAAAGCTGCACCATCTGTACCACTCTGTTTCAAGAGGGACATCAATTTTTATCCTTGTTGGATCCTGCAGGAATACTCTGCTAAAACTTAGCACAGGCATGACTCAGTTATAATTCAATCATCTAACTGTGGCCAAGGGTATACATGGCAACGAAAGCACTTGTGTTCATATATTTGGGTAAAAAAGAAAACTGTTGTCAAATATTCAACTACAGAGGCACAAGATTTCTAAGTCGCACTGATAAAATATCTGGTTATGATTGTGTCTTAAGATGTATATGGGCAGTTTTCTTTTAAAAAAATATTCCACACTCCATTGGACAATAAAAGTATGTTTATTCATTGATGAGTTTCATTTGGGAGAGCTAAATGTAGTTACCTAACCTAGTACATTTGCTATAGAGGTGCTCTAACTATAAGAATTATAGATTGGCTTCCGTTTCTTTAAAAATAATTACTGAAAGTACAAAAACTAATCACTTGATGAATCAGAGCATCAGAGAAATTTAGAGAACTATAAGGAAAGAAAATAATGCATCTAAGCAAAGTTAAAAGCTGACAATATGATCTTATATCTAGAAAACCCCAAAGACTCCACCTAGAGACTCTTGGAATTGATAAATATTAAATAAATTCAGCAAAATCTCTGGTTAAAAAATCAATGTACACAACTCAGTAGCATTCCTATACACAAATAACTGTCAAGCTGAGAGTCAAATCAAAGACTCAATACCATTTACAATAGCCACAAAGAAAATAAAATACCATGGAATATACATAACCAAGGAGGTGAAAGATCTCTGCAAAGAGAACTATGAAACACTGAGGAAAGAAACTGCAGATGACACAAACAAATGAAAAACCATATCATGCTCCTGGATTGGCAGAATCAACATTGTTAAAAAGTCCACACCACTCAAAGTGATTTACAGATTCAATACAATTCCCATCAAAATACCAATGTCATACTTCACAGATCTGGAAAAATTAATTCTATGCTTTGTTTGGAACCAGAAGAGAGCCCAAATAGCCAAAGCAATCTTAAGTAAAAAGAACAAATCTGGAGGCATCACATTACTGGACTTCAAACTATACTATAAACCTATGGTAACCAAAACAGCATGGTATTGGCATAAAAATAGAGACATAGACCAATGGAACAGAAAAAAGAACACAGATATAAAACTATCCATGTACAGCCAACTAATCTTTGACAAAGCAGACAACAATATACGCTGGGAAAAAGAAGCCCTATTCAATAAATGGTGCTGGGAGAATTAGATAGCCACATGCAGAAGAATGAATCCATACGATATATATCTCTCACCACTCACAAAAATTAATTCAAGATAGATAAAAGACTTAAATGTATGGCAATGAAACCAAAAGAATGCTAAAAGAAAATGTTGGAAAACTCTTCTAGATATCAGCCTAGACAAAGAATTTATGAAAAAGACCCCAATGGCATTCACAGCAACAACAAAAACAAATAAATGGGACTTGATTAAATTAAAAAGCTTCTGCATAACTAAGGAAATAATCAACAGAACAAATAGACAACCTAAAGAATGGGAGAAAATATTCACAAGCTATATATCTGATAAAGGGCTTATCTCCAGAATCTACAAAGAACTCAACCAAATTGGCAAAAAAACCAAACAAGCCCATTAAAAAGTGGACAAAAGACATGAACAGAAGATAGTCTAATCAAGAAGATAGTCTATCTTCTTTTGAAAAGAAGATAGACTAATGGCCAATAAGCAGATGAAAAAATGTTCAACATCACTAATCATCAGGGAAATGCAAATTAAAACCACAATGAGATATCACCTTACACCAGTTAGAATGGCTTTTATTAAAAAGTCCAAAAACAGTAGATGCTGGCGTGGATGCAGAGAGAAAGGAACCCTTATACTCTGTTGGTGGGATTGCAAATTAGTACAACCTCTATGGAAAATTCCTCAAAGAACTAAAAGTAGATCTACCACTTGATCCAGCAATCCCACTACTGGGTATTCACCAAAGGAAAGGAATTCATTTTATCAAAAAAAACCACCTGCACTCAAATGTTTACTGCAGCACAATTCACAATTGCAAAGGTGTGGAATCAACCCAAGTGTCCATCGATTTATGAACGGATTAACAAAATGTGGTATGTGTATACTATGGAATACTACTCAACCATGAGGAAGGATGAATTAAGGCCTTTTGCAACAATTTGGATGGAACTGGAGACCATTATCCTAAGCAAAGTATCCAAAGAATGGAAAAACAAACATCACATGTACTTGCTATTACATTGGAACTAATAGATGAGCACATGTGCACAGACGGAAGTAAAACTCAGTCAATCTGAAGAAGTAAAATCTCAGTAAATCAAGCAGAAAGGAGGGATGAGGAGGGGATGGGCAAAATCTCACCTCACAGGTACAATGAACACTATCTGGGTGACGGGCACATTTATAACCCTGACGCAAGCATAACAAAAGCGATCCATGTAACCAAAAACATTTGTACCCCAGTAATATTTTCAAATTAAAACAAAAAGATTAAAAAAGATCATTGAACATAAAAAGGGGGTGGTCTATAAGTAAATAAAAAAGAATGACCTTTATTTCCACTAAACATATCAAAAGAATAAATGAGCTGAAACAACATGTGAACTTCAAATTTTGCATTGGTAATGCACTCTTTCCTGGCTGTGAAAGCAGTTAAATATTGGAAGAGGAGACAGAGTAAAACAGATTTTCCTTTTTCTGGATATATAAAAGTGTGATGTTGCATGACTAGAGAATTGTCTCTCAGTGGCCTATCCCAATTTAAAATGCCTTATCTTTGTGAATTTCTTTGAGACAAAATTATAAGTAACTAAAACTATTTTTATTACTTAACAACTTCTGATGCTCTGATGGTTTGGATTTCTTTTTTTTTTTGAGATGGGGTCTCACTGTGCTCAGGCTGGTGTTGAACCCCTGAGCTGCAGCTATCCTCCTGCCTCAGCCTCCCAGAAAGCTAGGATTACAGGCGTGAGCCACCATGCCCGGCCGGTTTGTATTTCTTAAGGCTGGAAAGAATTTAACTTGGTGCCTTGGGTTTAAATCTACTTAATATTACGTGACAGTAAATTTTACCTTCTTCAACCTCCCTGAGTCTATTTCTCATCAGATAAATATATATATATATATGTATATGTATATACACACATGGTCATATATATATATCACAGGATTATTAAGAACATTAAATTTTAAAATTCACATAAAATGCTTGGCACAATACCTATGTTACTATTAAGAAGATGAAACATGCATGTGAAATGGCATGGTGAGCTGCCAGAAACCGAGATTCATTTGTATACCTGTGCTTTTTAGAGATCAATTATCTTTCTGGTGTGATTTACTCTTAATCATGACACGTGCATATCCTTATTTAGGAAAGAAAATCATTGCACATGCAATGTCTTTTGATTTACAAGATTTCTTCCAGAAGCCTAATACAATGTAGGATCCCACAGACATACAATGCAGAAATGCACATGTGATATTGATAACTATAGGATACTTTCAGGGAAGCCAGTCGTGCCTAAGGGAGAGAAACTGAGGTTAGCAAACCACTGACCTCATTCATCTTATTCCAACAACTCTCTAAACAAAGTGTCTGGTTCTGTCTCCAAAAGCCACTGATTTATGTGTAAATGTGCCAGGTACCTGCACAGAATTTCTAGGTATCATTGTGTCTTACAGAATCACTATTCCAGCACTTCCCTCTAAGTACTTGAATATTATGAGTTGCATATAAAGAACCATAAATGCTACACTTTAAAAAGTAGGCTATCCCGACCCAAATTTAAGTAGCTCAACTGCTCCAAGTAAAATCATTCTTTGGCAGATGTATTTTTATACCAAAAGTCAAATAAAGTGTTCTAGCACATACACAAAATGTAACATTCAAAGTCTTAGCATATATTTCCTGAAACAAACAAAAATATACACATTGCTGAAATTTATTGCCAACATATTGAACTCAGGCATAGCATGCCATTTGAATAAGAGCACTTTAATGCTTAATGCTTAAGGGTGGGGAGGGGTGACAAATCACTCCTGGAAGTTTAAACCCAGTTTCTCCCATAGAAATAGGTGGAGACAATAAAGGGTCTGTCTTGCCTACATATAGCTCTTTCTAGGATAGAAGGAAGGAAAATTGCAAACTCAAAAGCCTCTGCTCTTACTTCAAGTGGACAAAATTGAAATTGCCCACAAGTGTGTCAATAAGCATCACTTGAAACCTAATATACCCTAATATACTGTCTGAGTTTGGTGGCATGCTCTTATTCTGTTATTTGACTTCAGTAATGTACGTGTAGCTACGGGCACACACCGGCAGGGCAGTGGGCAGAGTAGGGGTCATGAAAAAAGAAGCCAGGCAAATTTTTCATGGAGGCTAGAGTGGGATAATTGCTGAGTTCTATGCATTAATATGACATTATAAAAGAGATCAACCAAATATTAATACCATAAAGAGAAATTCACTGCTAATCAATATGCATGGACTGGATCCAAGACTGGAATATTTATTAAGATATTTCTGTAAAATCTTTAGACAAATAGGAAGAGGCCAAATGTATTTTTAATTTGTTTCTTGTGAACCAATTATTGGAAAAAGTCAACTCTAACTGATTTAAAATGTCTGAGATCAATTAGGACTTCTACATGGTTTTTCTTAAACTGGCGTTTTCATGGTGGTTATGGTGGTTATCTTCTTTTTCCTCCATTAAGTTGAAATTTATCATTTAGCCCAGCCCCGGCTACACAATGGAATCACCTGGGGAGCATTTAAAGGATACCTTTATGTAGGCCCCATGCCCGAGGATTCTGATTTAATTGGTCTGGAGTGGAATATGGACATCGGTGTTTGTTAATGGCTCCCCAGGTGCTTCTAATGTGCAACCAGGTTTGAGAACCATTGATTTAGGCCTTAGTTTGCAGGCTTGTGAAGTGATATGTCTGGCCTGGACTAGCGGGGCAAGGATACCACCCAGAGAGCATGGAGACCCAGCTTCCCTCCTCACCTCCAGATGCAGCACCTGGTCTCTACAGCATTCCTTTGGGAGGGAGCTAAGTGTGTCTGTGGTTGTATGGATTATGTTAAGAAAATTATGAATTAGGGTCTGAAAGAGTCATTTGCCTCTCTCTGGTGGCTGAACCTGTGCAATATAAGTCAGTAGGTATGTGCCGGCAGGATTTACACCTTGTGAAGAAAATCAGTTTGTAGCAAAGAAGAAAAGTGACATTTAAGTCCCTGGTTGTGGTTGCCTCTGAGACCTACCTACACCACAGACCTTCCTGAAGCTTGGCTGCTTCTTGAAATAGACTAGCTTCTTTTCTTTTCAATAAATGCTGTGTTTTTGCTTAAAGAAAAAGAAAAGACAGAAAAAACAGAGAGAGAGAGATCCTACAAAGCAAAATCTTCAGAATCTAGAAGGCAGGTCTTTATTACATAAAATAACAACATGAAGATAAATGAGTCTATCTATACTTTGAAAAACATTCAGGTGTTCTTGTTTGTTTGTTTTTGACAAAACAATTCAAATAATTTTCTGCGTTTTAAAATATCTTATCTGAAATGTCAGGGGGCTGTATGTAACCTAACAAAAAAAGCAGAATTCATTAAAAGGTGGTAGGTGGGGGACTGTTCTTGAATTTGCACATGTATATGTGATGGGGAGACTGAGGAGAGCTCTAATATTTGTGGACTTCTTTGATTTTTCACATAAACTTAAGACTTGTTTATGAATGCACATTTTCAAGGAAGTCTTAAAGCGGGAACATCTGCTAACCTACAATTATGAGTGCTGAAAGTATATCATCAGAGTACACACAAGCAGGTTCCCAAAAATGTGATTTTGAAGGAAATGATGACAGGTCTGAGAACAGAATGCAATCATCCAAAGGTACACTCATGCATCTTTTATAGATTCAGGTCTTTGGTCTGAACTTAAGATACTTAAGATGCCTATTAACCCTAACCTATTATTGAAAATCGACTAGGAATGTTAAAACGACAACAGCAACAACAACAACAAGCATATGGTGGCCTTTTTGCTGAGTATTTAATAGCTACTGAAAGTCCTGGAAATGGCCCTGATCAAAGACTTCTGCTTCTGAATTTTAACTTCAGAGTTTTGCTATGTGTATGGCTCTTAATAAGTATTTTTTCTATCATCAAATTGAATACCTTCTATATTTTTTCCTCTTTGTCTTCCTGGTATGTTAGAAAGTCAATATTCTTTTTTAAATTCACAGCTTCAATTTTTTTTCCATTTCTTTGGGCAACATGATTACAGTGAAGGCTCATTCTAGGGTTGGGCTATCTCAGACGAGAGACTTTCGGCACTTCACTAATTAACTAGCATTCCTGAAGTCTAACAGATTTGTCTGAAACCCAATTCCTTTCTAGAGTAAAAAGCCTGATGGATAAGGGTCTTTCTTTGGGAAAACCAATTATGTAGATCTACCTATAACATCTCTCGCATTGCGCTATCAAAATCTACTTGGGGAAATAAAAACGTATTTACAAATTTGGGGCTATAAAAGGACCTTAATATTAATTATGATTCTTTAGATCTTACCCAAAAAGAAAAATTTAGAGTATCAGAATTGTAGCAGCAAGAGTTTGGGGATCCATGTGTTTGGCAACCTACCCCTTGGGAATTACAAAAAATACAAATTTTGCACCAAGTATTTTTATTTCCTTTTTCTTTTTGTAAGACAATTAGTTCACTTCGAATCTACTCCTGAAGGATTCTTACTTTATTTGAAGGAAGATATTATACAACTCTAGAAATGGAGGCATCTATTCAACAGAACTGTGTGTAGATACTGAATCACATAATGTACTGTGAAATAAATTTACAAAAGGTCTTGGATATTTAAAATATTGCATTTTAACCTCATGACAGGCATTGCTTCCCTTTGCCTCCAGTAATAATAGAGTTCTGGTCTGCATAAACATAACTGTCCAGAATTTTTTTAACTGAAACAGACTGCTGCCTTTAACTATATACATATGTGGTACTTCATCTGCATTCCAGAATAATTCTGGAGTTCTCAAGGAAGAAAGTCAAAAAGAAATTTTATAAAACTTAACAGAAGCTAAATTGGCCTAAGAGTCTGAGTATTGTCATAAACAGCAGGGAATCAAAATCTCAACATTCTTTGGTGGACTTTTCCATTACTTCTTAAAAGACAATCTATAATTTATGTATAACCATCCAAATGAAAAAAAATACCGTGAGTTGTGCTTGATTTACAGTTTATTTCATAAAACAAGCTAAAACTCTTCAATACCAGTGTTCAAAAAAAGGGTTAAGGAAACAGCTGGGCAAAATAATTTCTAAAATATATTTATTGAACCATATGAAACTGCTGACATTTGATGACTTTTTAACTATCAAAATAGTAGATTCATACAGTTCAACGTGGTATTAGTTGAGTTCGTAGAAGGAGACGAGTAAAAGCCATATATCATTGTTGAACTTATTATGTACCATTAAGGGTTTCTCAAAATTTATTGAAGGAAAAAGAAAGATGCCAAGAGTCAACAGCAAAATCATTTATAGATGTATTTTGATATTTACAGAGAACAAGCCTTAATGTACTGTACTTTTCAACAATGAACTTATTCAAACGAGGCTCAACAGACCTTGGGAGGGAGAAGGAAGTTTGGCATTAGATGAGTGAAATACCTACATTAATTTTAGGTGCCTTCCAACTCTGTGACTCTGTATATTGAGGTATAATAACTATATTATCTTGGTGTATGCTACAAGGTAACGTAGGAAATATTCATTTACTAAACATTGATGCTTGAACTGTAATAAATGCGATACTGACTTGACATGACATAAAATACCATGGTCAGAAGTTAATGCATTGATCTCATCTGCCAGACTCTAACGGTACAAACGTGTTTATCGGGTTCTGCAATACTGCCTATGCAGTTCACAGCTGTCAATGTCAGATCACCAGTGTTGACAGCATTAAGTACTGGTGGCTCAGGACAAAGACAATAAAGTGTTCGTTAAAGGAGGCAAAAGATGATCACAAGTCACTTCCATTCCAGAATGTATTGCTAAGATCATGCTTTCAGTTCAGTAAAGAAAATTATTCCTTATTTACTATACAAATATATTTAATAATGTCATCACTTCATTCTTTTAGGCTGGCAACTTCAACACTCAAAAATCAATTTCTTTTTCTCTTCAGTAATTTTCTTTCACAAGATACATGGGAAGCCTTATGCCTCTATTATATACGATTTGCATGTGTGCTCCATGATCTCTCTTAGCAGATGGGGCTGTAGATTGTTAAAAATTATGGTCAGTCCCCATCATGTTCTGCCTCTGACTTAGATCCTCTCAGGCATTCAAGAGAGGAAAAGAATCCAATGAGCAGGAGCTCTTCGTCCAGAGGTGGGGACAGCCCCAGGGCACAAGTGGAGCAGCAGGCCCTGGAGAGTAGTTGGGGCATCTCTGCCATTTTAACAGAAGAAAAAGAGGGAAGCAGCAGTGTAGACAAGGGCAGCTCATATATCTTTTCCTCCACAATGCCATCCCTGAATCATCTTCCAGAAAGATGCCAACATATCCACAGCATCTTTGGAAAAAAGTTTTTACTCACAGCCCCCTCCCAAGGGAAAACCTTCCGTGTTTAGGCAGCAAGACATTTCTTCTCATATTTTTTGAATAGAGGAGACTGCATCAGGGATGGGCATTTGGTACAAGAAGACAAGCTGATACATTTCCCACTCAGGGTAGTGATCGGTTTGCCCATGAGATGGTCTCTTGCAACTTTGAACAAGGAAAGACAGAGAAGGTCAGACCGCTGGTCCTGGGAGCAGAAACTGAAATGTGAGCAAGAACAGAACCAGCAATGAATGAAATGAAATGGTGAGGAAGCTCAAGTTCAAGTAAGGAAAAGACTTATGACTTGAAGTAAGTGATTTCAAGTGACAGTTATGGAGGAATTGCAGATTGAAAGGAATTCAGTAACCATGGTGAGCCCTCATGAGTCAAAGCCCAGTGAAATGACCCAGGCCCCAAAAGTGCCTGAGCCTCATCCATATCCTAAATTGCATCTGGTGTCTGCAGGCCTCAGCATTGAGGCTGTCCCTGAGTTCCCCTGAATTCCCTACAGTAGTCTTCCCCAGTTCAGTCTCATCGTCCTCCCCGAACTCCTGTTGCTCCTCTTTTATTTATTTCTCCCAAAACTCACCACTTTGTACCTTCTATCATTGACATCTCAGCACATGTATTTTCTCCCCTATAAATGATAACCTCAGGAAAGACATATCTAAGGCTGACCCATCCTGGCACATAAAAGATGCACAATAAATATTTATTGAAGAAACATCTATATTATAAAAAGTATTTTATAACCGCATTTATTCACATAAGAATATTTTCAATCTTAAAATAATAAATACTTGTATAACATATAAAGTATATGTTTGCATATATTTGGGTACATAATTAACCCAGTTTTTCAGTTCCCACACAGGGTATTTAAAGATAGTTCAGCCTATTAACTTTAGATGGATATTCAAAGAAATTCAAAGACCATATCTTGATGACCCCATTAATGTCACAGAGAAACTATGAGTCCATGGGTCTCTAGGGCAATTGAATACTTTTTAATGGGAGTGTCACATACACTTATGTTGACATGGCATTAGTCCTGTGTTTTAGCATAAATGCCATTATAATGTCAAGGAGGATTTCACTCCCACTTTGCTTTTCCAGTACAAGTTTTGTATTGTTTTATTCTGTTTTATTTTTTACATTTCGTAATAGGAAACCAAAACATTCCACCATTTGGCTCTGTTTCCCCACTCAGTCATAGACATAGTGATACAGGACGCCAAGGATACAGTTAAACTTGTTCTTCTACCTAACATTATTGTAACAATACATTTCTCACAAGTTATATGGCCTGATTAATGTTTTAATGAAACAGTTTAAAAAGACAGTATTATCATTATGATGTTATGGGGGAAAACAGAAATGAAGATTTCCAACACTACCAGATTAAATGAGGATTTTAGTTTTATAGCCCAGTAAGTAAAATCACTGAGGAGACATATGGTTAGTAGAACACACAAGAATTGCTTTCTCATCTACATTCCTTTAATTTTTCTCTCTTAGCTTTTTCTCATCCCAAACTATTGATGACATGATTATGGAACAGATTTCTGACAATGGATGACATTAAACACAAATTTGCCAAGATAAACTCACTAAACTACATTGTTCGCTAGTCTGCAAACAATCCACAGTTTTCACTTTTCCAGTATGGAAGATGCCTTCACTTTATACCTATTAATGAAAAAAACAGCATCTAAACTCAAAACATAGCTTGGGACTACTGTTTCAACAAATTTTAGTAAGTCCAAGTAAGTTAAATCAGGTCATTTATCAAAGTGATTAATTATTATCAGGAAATTCACAAGTTATTTTATTTGGTCATATTATTTGATATGACTACAGGTATATTTCTGTAGTTTATAATTCATTGCTCTTTTTATTCATCCCTAAATTCTATACTGCAGATAGAAGGGGGAGGGGTCTCAAAAGTTAGTTTTCATTCTTATTAATTTGCAGACTCTTTTAAAACCAAAAATCATGTTAAAATGTCTAAAAAGGACTACCATTCTAACTAAAATAATTTCCATCATGTTCTTGAGTGCCTTCCTTCTGTAACTGTGTGCACGTAGGGAGGGTGAGGAGACCAGATTAGTCTTTAATAGTGTTTTGTTTTTCCTTTAAGTGGTCAGCAGGTGTGTGCTTTACTGTGATGATAAAGAAATGTCATGAAAGGGCAGGGCAGTCTATAGAAAGACGTATCTCTAGTTGCCATTTTGTCCAATGCTAATTCAAAACAAAATATATCATTATTTACTTCCCATCAACTAGTTACAAATCCAGAAGCACTCTAAACTGAGAAATAAATGATGTTTTCTACATTGTAAACACACAGCCATGAATAGCGTATTATTTTCCTCAGAAAGTGAAGGGTGATAGACAAAACATGAGGGCTTTCCAAAACAAGGTGGCGCAAGATGGGATTTGAGTCAAAAGCCCAAGGATAACATTCTTGTTCTGCAGGCCCTGCATAAGCGTGTTAATAGAGAAATGATCACTGTTCAGGTTATTAAAAAAGACCTTTTCCAAGGTTGTCTCCTCTTTGCCAAAAGCATGGAGATTTTCTGTCCCTTTGGAAACTACGGTTCTTAGTTCTTCTCTTTTAGCTGGAAGTCATTTTGGTACATAACCAACTATGTAACCTTTGTTTCAGAATCCACCTACTGCATTTCCAATAAAAATTTTTAAATCATTTCTTATCCTTTCATGTCTATTTAAAACATTGGTCCTCCACAAAATACCAAGTAAAAGGACAGAGGAGAAATTCATTGCATTTTACTTACAAGGGATCACGAAAAACTAAGGTCAGAATATTTTCCAAGAAAGAGTCTGAATGGTGTTCTGAGGTGAGATTCTTTCCTTTGGTTCTTGACTGAAGGCCAGTCTCTGGGGCTATGCACTTCCCCACTCCCACCTCACCCCTCATTCTTATCCTCTTTCTCCCACCCTCCCTCTGACCTTTCCAATTCTAGTTCTTCCCTTCAACCTTACCATAGCCCTGCGTGCTGTTGCTCTATTGCTTTGAAATGTTCTCAAGTGAAACGCTATGATATTCTGAAAGAATTCTGGCTGTGCATTTAATCAGCAGGTTCATTGACTATGGCTGCATTTGGCTCAGTTCCACCAAACTCCTTAATTTGGGGAAAAAAAGGCAGAAATGAAATGTCAGTTTCTGGGCCACCATTTATTTATTTATTTACTTCTGACTACAACAGTAATTTATGTTGACAATATGGGGGGACAAAGAGAATCTAAATCACCCATAATCTCACCACAATGATTGTTCAATGTTGTAATTATTTTAACGTAATTCATTCCTCTTAATTCCTCTGCCTACAAAAAGTCATTATAAAAATCCTGTATACCAGACTTCAAACTTTATTATGAGGCTGTAGTAATCAAAACAGCTTGGTACTGGCACAAAAATAGAGCCATTGACCAGTGGAACAGAACTGAGAACCCAGATACAAAACCGTCCTCATATAGCCACCTAATCTTTGACAAAGCAGACAAAAACATACACTGGGGAAAAGAATCCTTATTCAATAAATGGTGCTGGGAAAACTAGATAGCCACACGTAGAAGACTGAAGCAGGATCCACACCTTTCACCTCTCACAAAAATCAACTCACGCTGGGTAACAGATTTAAACCTAAGGAGTGAAACTATTAGAATTCTAGAGGAAGATGTTGGAAATACTCTTCTAGACATTGGCCTACGCAAAGAATTTATGAAGAAGGCCCCAAAGGCAATCACAGCAACAACCAAAATAAATAAATGGGACCTGATCAAATTAAAAAGCTTCTGCACAGCCAAAGAAATGGTCACAAGAGCAAATAGACAACCTACAGAATGGGAGAAAATTTTTGCATGCTACAAATCCAATAAAGGGCTGATAACCAGAATCTACTTAGAACTTGGGAAAATCAACAAGAAAAAATCAAACGACCCTATCAAAAAGTGGGCAAAGGACATGAACAGAAACTTTTCAAAAGAAGACAGAATAATGGTCAAAAAACATATGAAAACATGCTCAACATCTCTAATCATCAGGGAAATGCAAATTAAAACCACAATGAGATATCACTTATCTCCAGTGAGACTGGCCTTTATCAAAAAGTCCCAAAACAATAAATGTTGGCATGGATGCAGAGAGATAGGAACACTTATGCACTGTTGGTGGGATTGCAAACTAGTGCAAGCTCTGTGGAAAGCGATATGGAGATATCTTAAAGAGATACAAGTAGAAGTACCATTCGATCCAGCAATCCCATTACTGGGCATCTACCCAAAAGACCAAATGATACTGTATAAGAAAGACGCCTGCACCCGAATGTTTATAGCAGCACAATTCACAATTGCAAAGATGTGGAAACAACCCAAGTGTCCATCAATACATGAGTGGATTAATAAAACGTGGTATATGTATACCATGGAGTACTATTCAGCTTTAAGAAACAATGGTGATATAGCACCTCTTGTATACTCCTGGATAGAGCCGGAACGCATTTTATTAAGTGAGGTATCCCAAGAATGGAAAGGCAAGCACCACATGTACTCACCATCAAATTGGTGTTAACTGATCAACACATAAATACACATATAAGAATAACATCTATTGGATGTTGGGCAGGGGGGAGGGGGGAGGAGGGAGGAGAGGACGGGTATTTGCATACACAAAGAGTGCAATGCGCACCACCCGAAGGATGGACGTATTTGAAACTCGGACTTAGGGGGGTAGGGGGGAGCAAGGGCAACATACGTAACCTAAACGTCTGTACCCCCATAATATGCTGAAATAAAAAAAAAATCCTGTAATCCTAGTGCTTACACAAATTATAATCTGATTATTTATTTTAATAAAATACAGTGAATGTTTCCCTATTCCATTAACTTTACTTAAAACAAACTTTACTCTTCAGCTTCATGACTGTTATTTGATATGGAAATATCATGATTTATTTAAGTAGTACCCTATTACTACATATTTGGGATGTTTTAAAAAAAGGCATTGTTATACATAATGCTGTGGACAAAAATACACACACACACGATTATTTCTTTAGATGGCTAATAGGCTTCCAGTAGAAATACTACATTAAGGTAAGTTGTCATAATAAGAATATATAGAAATCCTTGTGATAAGTCTTGAGAATGACCATATTTAGCATTTTTTTAAATGATCTAGAAGAAATATAGTTTCTAAATTTACAGATGGTATATACTTTTCTTGATAATGAAGTAACTAAACCTAAAGGAAATAAAGTACAGATCAACTTCAAAAGGCTAACAGGTCAGAAAGTAGGAGGTAGGCTTCAAGGGGGGAAATGTACAGGATAATGTACTTAGTGAAAAATAATATATGCCATATTTACAAGCTGATGGGATCACATAGCTTAAAGTGATCAATTACCACTCAGAACAAGGATGTCCAGATCATTAATCCTGTCTTCTAAAGACAGAAGTTCAACGTACCACAGAGAGCAGGGGAGATGCTGATGGACTGAATGTTCAACTCACGAATACCGAGGGCCTGGAAAAGCATCATGGCTTTGGAGTGAAGGAGAAGGTTGGCCAACATGCTCTTAAGGATGAAGGATGCTGAAGGATGGCAGAATATGTCACTCCAAAATATGCCACTTTGGCATAAGGATAATTTTGAGCTAAAGACACTTGCAAAAACAGCAGATACACAAGGGACACTTTGCCCTCCTTATACTAGGGAACAAACAAACAGACATTCTTATCACCAGGATGGGGAAAAGCATTTGGGTTTTGCCAGTTCTCTGGGTCTTCATTTCCTACGGGGGTTCCAATGTACATGTAAAAATCCATGTGCTTTTCTCCTGTTAATCTCTCTTAAGGAAATTTAAGAGAGAAACCCTTAAAGAGCAGAAGGTGAAGTTTTGACTCCCCTATGCTACATAAGGCAATACATAAAATTTGGAGGCTAAGAGGAGATTTGTTTGAAGTCTATTAAATCATGAATATGCTGTCACTCTAAATCTTCAATTAGGAAACTTTGAAATTCATGGATGAATAAAAATAAGTATATTAATAAATATTAAATTCAAGGACTTCAGTGGACAAGAACTTATACAGGCCAAAAAATACAAGAATTGCTAAAAAAAAAAGTCATGAGTACAATATTCATTCATAAAGATTAAAATAATTCCAACATACTTACCTTCCTGATTTATTCTCTGACATTTTCCATGATTGTAATGAAAATACATTTTATCTTTAAGGTGAGGCTCACAGATCAAGCGAAAATAGATGAGAATCTCTTTCAGTTGGCAAGTAAATATTTTCCTTAGAATTCTATAACATCTCATGTTTCGTGCTTTTCTCATAATATATTAAAGCTGGTACCGCCACTGCAAGTGATAAAATTCTTAACAAAATGGTAGACCACTGCTAAACAATCTTCTTTAATAAATTATGCTTTGCTTGGTATTGTTTTTCTTCCTTTTCTGTGCTTTAATCAGTCAACTACCAATTAACAGCAATTAGTAGTTCCCTAGAGAGCACAGAAAAATATGAAGTAAGAAGTAAGAATGACTTAAAATATTGGTTTTCTTAACAAGTTCTAGTCACAGAAATAGAAATGAAATAGTTGAAAAAACTGTTTATCAAAATATCCAGTTAGATGTCTAACTGTAACTATAGTTACATATAACTATATATAATATAGAGCTCTCACTGTAATATAATGTATAACTATAATGCCATCATTATAAAATTAATTATTCACGTGAATATATATTATTTTGGAAAACAAATCTGTATTTGGCATATGACTTTGTATCACCTGTTTATTAAACAATATCTTGCTATGCTTATTAAGTTCTTTGAAATCTGAACAATGTTGTCCCTTATAAAATACAGATAATGTTACTAATATGTTAGGGTCAAAGAGGGCTTTGAACTCTCTTAATGGTCGTCACAGTCAACTAAGAACCACCAACATGTGATTGGTTCAATTTGCAACCAAGCACCTCCACTGGTGAGATGAAAGGTCAAACCCAAACTGCAAGACGGTAACAATAAGTACAACTTCTCACTTCGAGCATGTACTCTTGCATTGAGTTTTCATGTAATAACCCATTTCAGCCTCACAGTCACTCAGTGAGGTAACTATTATTACTATCCCCCTTCTACAGATGAAGAAAGAAAGAACTTGGTGCCTTAAGCATGTTGCCCAAAGTTGCACAGTAAGTACCAATAAATGGTGGCCCATAAGTCAAACCCAGGCAGTTTGAATGTAGTGCCCATAGCAGACACCCTGATGCACGAATCAACACTTACTTATGAGTCAACAGTTAACTGAATCCATCACTGCCCTTGCCATATTTTCCAGAGGAGGGGAGGACACATATCAGGTGAGTGAGATGGCTTCCCCTAAATGTGGGGTGTGTGGGGATAAGAAGTCAGACACAATTGTGAAGGCAGGACAGGAGAAAGAGGATAATAATTTTAAAAGTATGCATCATTTGACTCCATTTTTGTGAAACTATATACGTATCTGTGTGTGTTTATGTATAAAAAATGAGATTTGTGGAAGGATAGTACCCAAAACGTTAACAGTGGTTGCCTCATAGAGTTGCATTCCAGTGGACCTTCTCCTTCCATCTTTGCGAATGGCACAAGTACTTTACTATGAACACACAGGATTTAAATAATCAGAATAATGCTCATTACCAAAAAAAAAAAAAAAAAAAAGGAAGGAAGGAAGGGAGGGAGGGAGGATGTTTCCTTTTATTCTATCCTTTCCCCCCAACAAATGGCTATATATAGTGCTTCATCTTCAAATTCCTACATGCTGTATTGTAACATCAGTTTTGATTCTTCCATGGTGAAAAGCAATATATTTTGGTGGTTAAAAGCACTTAGGAAACAGACTGGAATTTGAATCTCTACTTACAAGGTGTATGCTCTTAGAGAAGTTACTTATGCTTTCTACGCCTCAGTTTCTTTCCATATAAAATGGAGATACTCTCTGTCTCTTAGGTTTGCTGTGGGAAATAGATAATGTACTTGGCACATAGGAAGCACACAACGATCGAGCAATTTATTATTGTTCATATTGCCACTGAGACTGCATACTGGTAAGCTCTACGATGGTGTGTACTATGTATATGGCTAAACAAGTGTTTTTAATGTTTTTGTGCCACGGACCCTCTTGACTTTCTCCTGAACCTGTGAATACCTTCCCAGGATAACATCTAAAAATGCCTAAAATAAAATACTTAGTATTAAAAAGGAAACAATTACATCAAATTGAAGTTATGAAGATATTTTTAATCATGATAGATACACTCCTTTATTAAAATATTAAATAATAAGGTCCAACAGCAGATCTAATTGTTAATAATTACTGGGAAGTAGTGATGAGTATAAATGACATTTTGAGATATCTGCACCAAATATCATGTGATATGAATATACATATGAATTCTATTGGTGATAAAGCTACAGACACTGCTAATCCTACAGCTGTTTGTTGTCCACATTCATAATTAGAGGAATGCTAAATTTCTAAAAATGAAGATGGAATTTGTCCTACTCCAGATTGCAGAATCTGTGAGTTCTATTTACAAACCCCCTCAGCTTAAGAACCCCGGGGATATAAGATTATTTTTTGATTTTTGCTTTGCCATCCACACATGAGCATCAATTTTAAACTTGGCACCATCCTTGACTCCTCTGCTTCTCTCAAATGCGAAAACCAAACCACTGGCAAACCTGTATGTTCTAGTTCCAAATATATGTAGAATCTGACCTCTCTCACTACCTCCATCACCCCAAACTGGTCCAAGCGACCATATTCTCTTACCTAGATTTTTTCCAACAGCCTTCTGTTTCTTCACTTCATCCAGGAACTAGTCAGATAACATTATGGACTGCTCACAACTCTGCTATAACTTCCATCTCACTTGAAAAATAATTGAAGAACTTCATTTAGCCACAAGCCCCTACATGATCTTGCCAGGGTCCCCAAGGGCTTTCATTTCATATTACTCTTCACCCCACTGTTCCTAAAGCTCAAGGAATACTCCAGGCATACTCCTGCCCCAGGGCCTTTGCACTTACCCTTCTCTCAGTCCAGGTTACTATGCTTAATGCCTTCTCCAGTGAGACTTCCTTAAACATCCATTTTAAAATACTATCCTTGGTCCATTTCATTTTTAATCTCCATCTTTGCTTTATTTTTCTCCACTTACCTGGAATTATGTGAGAAACTACAATTTTTTATTTATTATTTTATTATTTTCCCCCACTAGACTGAAGCACCATAATGATAGATTGTTTTGTCATTATTTTGCTTTTAATTTTTTTTCCTGCTATAATCTGTAGCACCTAGAATTTAGCTCCATAAAAAGAACTAAATAAATGTTGGTTGAGTGAATGAGTATTTTTAACATAAACACATACACTATTTTGATATTATGCAAATATTTTTGGAATAAGTAATGTTTATCTTCAGGAAATAAAACTTACATCATTATTAACCAGTTATTTTGACACACTGTTATATATATAAATGAACTTTACACCTTCTTCCATGGTTTCATTTTAACAAGCCCATTCTCAAGGTATAACTTGTCATTGTCGGTTTTTGTATATGGTTATAATGTTGTCATCTTTAATCAATTTCAACTGTACCTTTGACTCTTTTCCAACTACAAACCCTGAAATGCCTGCTAGTCTGAGACACAGATGGCAACGAAAGAATCTTGTTAAAGTTGTTAAACTAAATAGCAGGTATGCTTTGGAAAAAGTACAGGTGCTACTGAAAGAAAGTTATTACTTTATGTTCAGAGACAGCTGATGCTATTTCTTTTAAATGAGATTCAAACATTTTAATAGTTTTTACATTTGGAATATATTTTCAAAATAGAGGAAATCTAAATTAAGTGAAAACAGTTTTGGTTAAAAAAGTCACACTGACAAATTTTTTGCTTTTGTCAAAATTTAAGGTTGTGAATATATATTAATTTAACAATCTATTAATATTATCTATGTCTTTGAAACACTGTTAATAAATTGACCTACCCTTAACTACCATGAATATTTAAAAACTTATAAAAGGGCTATGTTTCAACAAAGTTTACTAACCTCAAGGGAGACACATATCACCAAATGTCATATCACTAAATGTTATGCACATTTTGCTGATCTACTTGACAACTACATGGTAATTTTACAGTACTGTGATTAAGAACATTCTCATAAAAATCAGACTGAGATGCATTTTAACTATAAGCTAACGTGGCATTGTATTTCTACAATGTGTATGAAGTATGTGTGTTGACTTTATTATTATATTTTTTGGATAGCTCAGCAATTTCTGAATTATGAAAGTTCTGTTCTTTTGTTTAAGGTGAATACTCTGTCTTGCATAATACAGAATGACTTGAGCAATCTGGACATCTTTGGAATGTCCCCATTTGTCATCTCTAATACAACAGCTACATATGGAAGTCGTGTTGCCTGAATATAATTTTTATTTCAAGAGACTGTCCTTCCATCACAATCAACCTATCCCAGCAATGCATTTCAAGTTGAGAATTTCGCTTACAGATGGCAAACTGTGTTGATTTTTAGCAGTCTGCCTTAAAACAGTACAAAGATTTATTCATATCTACACTGCCTACAAGGATATCATTATTTAATTATAACTCTGCATAAGATACGAATGCTTAATCTCAGCATTTCTCTAGGAAGTACATTTTCTATAGAACTTAACCTATAGGAAAGTTCTGAGGCTTTAGCATTTGGGACACTATCTGAAAATAATCCGTACTATATTTCACACATGTAACCTGAGATGATAAATCTTCCCTCAAAGAAGTATGAAGGGAAATGAAAATAAGAGAAATTTCAAAAGACCTACATCACAGAGTTTATGTGAATTAGTCTGGCAAAACATTGTGGCAAGAGACCTCTAGTTATTCAACTCTGCCTTACTAATCAGTTTCCCTGCAGTCAGCAATTACGTTAAAAGATTTCAAGGAATGAGGAGGAGGCTCAAATAGTCTGCCAAGGAGCATAAGCAATTATAAGATATGCCGCACATAATAACATTCAAGTCCAAAAAGTCCATAATGGTTTATTGCATGCTAAAAGTGAATAAACTATGTATATAATCTATTCTATAGACACCTTCCCTTCTCATATGGCAAACGTTGGGTATAAAGCAGATGGTCTTTGCTTTAGAGAACGTGAGCATTGCTTTGTTGATCGTGGGCACTTACTCTTCGCTCTCCAAATAAACAAACCGATTTTAACTTCAAAAATTTCTATACATTATAAGGAGGAAAAGACCCAGCATTTTGTACTCCTTTAGTTTTCTTTAAGCTATAACCTAAAATGTTTCTGTTCTGAATGGTGAAGATGTGCTCTGCGAAGACAGAGGAATTATTGTACCATTATTCTGGGCTTCTTGAAGCAGTACAGTGGAGGTGGTGTCCAATTTTAAAATAACAAGGCATACAAATTTCCATATTAGTCAGCTTCACTGTGGTAACAAATAACCCTAAAATCCCAGGAACTTAAAGCAATAAAAATGTATTCTCACTCATAAACTTCTCTCTCTCCGACGTTTCACATGGACTGCTGTAAGTTAGTGGTTTCAGCTCTGTCCCCTACCTCTCATGCTGGGGCCCAAGGTGAATGAGCCGATCTTACTTATGACCTGCCATTCTTATAGAAGGATCGGGAGAGCTGGTGAAATGTGCAAAGTTTCTTAAAGCTGCTCCTGGGATAGGGTATATTTCTGGTCTTCTCACTTTCCTTTGGCCAAAGCAAGTCCAATGTAAACAAGGGTGGGAATGCATACCCCTCTAAGAGAGGCGCTGCCCCTCTCATGGTAACAGGCGGTGGTAAGTGAAAGTGTATTCTACCACACTTCCTTGTAATTCATTCCGTCACTATAAATACTGGCTTTCTTGCAAATTCTACAAGTAGCTTGAAAGGCATTTCCGAACACAGAATTTCAATTGTTTTGTTTTCCATTATTTATTGTTTACTTCATCCCAACAATGTTTTGACCATTGGTGGTATAAAATGTTCCACTGACCTCAAAGTCCAACACTACTAGATAGATAACATCTAGCATTTTAATTAAATCTTATCTTAGTTTGTTGTTATGACTTAGGAATAACTCCACCATTTTTTGAATAAAACAACCTTTAGAACACTACTCTAGCTTTCTACTCTCACCCTTGTCATAGACTGATTTCCCCAAGACATTGACCACTTTTTCCGTCCTAAGAATGTGCCAACATGTGTGCTCTCTCTCTCTCTCAAAGGTATTAGAATTACGCAATGTGAAGCCAAGTTTTGTCCTCTTGTTGCAGGAAATTCTTGGATTACCGAGTAGTTGGACTAGTCGATGTGGGGAAATGGGGAGACAGAATGCTGGAGAAAGGACAAGGAGCTCTTTCCTGTACCACAAACACTACAAAACACAGGATCTGTCAGCCCTGGAGCTTATCCACCAAAAAGCGGTAACGTGTCATTTACAGGATGCAGCAAAAACTGTGGTACTATGAAAAGATAGGTTCTGTTCTCTCCCAGTGATATCATAACTGAAGTAATGTGCTTAGAGTGAATCTCACCACACCATGCCAGGAAAATACATGCTGGGCAGATCTCACTGGGGGATTTCTTTGATGCAAGACAGATTGCTACAGTTCCCACTGTTGCTCTGAGTACGCCTTTAACGAACAGAAGGTGCACATTTGAACTACAACCCACAAAACAGAACCAAAACCACTCAGGTCTTTGTCTGGGTATGCATCCAAATCCCTGCTTGCAAATATAATTTTTATAGGTTTTCTTTACTTTTCGTACTATTTAAAATGGACTTTCGATATCAATCCTCTACTCTCAATAAGAATTTCTTCCACATCAACCCTGGCCCTCTGGTTTTGTTGGGGCATTTGCAATGACTTGAGGCTCATTGACAAATTCCTCTCTACCATGGGGAAATTCTGAGTATAATGGGTTTACATTATAAAAAGTCCTTGATTTCTGAGCCTATAGACATATAAAATAATGAATTTCTCATAAAATAAGACTGTTTCTACAAACAGGAAATTTAAAATGGCTTCAGGTTTCCTATGCACTTTTGGGATAATGAGGCACTTTAGATGGAGCTAAGTAAAAAAACTTTATTATGCCAAGTTCTTCTAGATTCAGATTTGTGAGAAAACCCAACATTTTTCCCTGAATATATACAAAGAAGTGCGTTGATCCTTGGTTTAGAATTATTAGTTATCTTGGGAGAATTCTAGCGGTGGTGCCAAGCTGCTTTCCTTAAGCAATACACTTCATTATGCTCATGGTGCTCAAACTCTGGGTAGGTCTGTGGTAGATTTTATAGTTTTGCTAACTCAACTTTCCTACTCTTTTTTTCCTTGGCCTTCTTTTTACTATAGAAAGTTAAAAATTTACTTTCCCATACTCACTTGTCCAGGAGTGACCTTGTGATACTGTTCTGGACAAGGAAGTGTAAGTAAAAATTCTCTAAGAATTTTGGTGAGAGCCTTTGTTTTTCTGACACAGATACGGCTTCCTCCTTCTCCCTTCCTTTTTGACTATGTCTTCCATCTCTCTCATGCTTCTAGGAACTTGAATGTGATGGCAGATGCTTCAGCAGCCATATTGTATCCATGAATTAAAAATGAAGAAAATTACAAATACATCCATCCAGACATCTTTGAACCACAAAACATATGTCTGGAGCTGGATACATTCTGACTTCTTGTTAAGGAAGAAAAATAATATGTCAAATTTGTTTAAGCCACTGTTTAGTAGGGTTTTCTATAACTTGCACAGGAAAACAATCTTTATGTAGAGGTCTAAGTGATTATGGTCAAAAACCTAGCCTGACACCTTTTACTGGGACCCTTGGTCATTTTCAAATTTTAAACAGTTTATATGACCAAATTAAATTGAGTCTTCAGTTGAGGACAGGCAGGGGATCATCAACTGATAAAAAGACAATATGTCTCTTCTGGAACACAGATAATTGGGCATCTGTCCTGAGGCTTTTGGAAACCTCAATTAAGTTACAAACATATCAAAATCTATTCCGTATTCTAAAGTCTCTCAGATCTGGAAATAGAAAGTGCACATTTAGGACCACATTTATTAATTCAAAAACTAACTTAAAACAGTTTTTGTATCTTCTTTGAATGAGATTGGGGGAAGGTGAGATAAAGTATGTGCTTACTGGGTCATTTTATAAAAAGTATACCAAGTAGTATGTTAAAGTTATGAACAAATAGTAATTTTCATCTGCATTTAAAAACCACTCTTTTACATCTAGAGGAAGCAGGGGGAAACATATGTTTAGTAAATTGAAATTATGGGTTCTTTCAACAGTATGGTCCTAACTCCTGATTAAAGACTTCCTGGGATGCAATTCCTCCCTAATACTTAGAAATCAGCAGCAGCGGCAGCTGAAAAATTTCAAAACATGAATTTAAAATCCTCAAAGGAATGGAAATCATAACCTGATTTCCTATTCTTTCATTTCCTAGTCTCTGCCCTTTCCATTCCTGTTTTTTTTTTTTTTTAATTTATTTAGTTTTGTGGCAAAAACTTTGGTTATTTGTCAATGCTGGAAACTGTGCCCCTTCAGTTTCAAATGAGTTATCGGAAAAGTTATAAAACTTGCGTCAGGGGAAAAGGTGAGGTTTACAATACTCACAGTGTCCCATCATCCTGAATCTCAAAAGACTGCCTTTCATCTACAAAACTCAATTATCTTGAAGTAACATTATTATTTTACTTCCTCATGTAAATTTACTGAATAATCAGTTTCTCAAGTATGACCCAGGAGAACGCATTAAATGCAGAGTTCAACAAATGCATACGAAAAGTTACTTGCCAAATTATAATTTGGCAAAGGAAAATAACTTGGCAGGCATCACTTTTGAAAAACCAAACTCTTATTGAAAATTGTCAACAAAATTTTATTCAATCCAGCAAATGTGTCCCTACTTGATATGACCTGTAGGGCTTATTGCATTTTTGTTTTCTGATTCATCTAAACTCACAACTAAATATTTCCAGTGTTAAAAATGTTTATTTTTATAAATAGTCCTTTGATGTTTTGCTGCTTGAATATGTAAATGATTTTGCATTTAGCAAAGGCTAATTTGACATATGTTTGGGAAAATGATTGCTTACCTCTTAAGGAAGTAAAGATACGGTGATGGTGGAAGGGTGTGCTTTGGTTGTGTGTATATCATTGTACATAGTGTACATATATGTGCACATATGCACACACAAACACACAGACACATAATCTGGCCACTCGAAAAACACTTCTTTATCCGTTATTTCATTACTGTTGATAGTCAAAGACATGGCAACCCTCATATATCCAGTGTCAGCACCAATGATACCCAGTGGTCCCTATGTTTAAACTTGGGCATAGATAAAAGATTGCCAGAGGCATGGTAAATTTCTAAATTGACATCTCTTTGAGGCATTCAAATGTTTTAAATTTTATAACACTTTCTTTCGGTCTCAACTTTTCACAAAGGTACACAAGGCAAATACTTTGGAATCTGAGATACTATGTCAATTTTCAAAAGGCTTTCAAAATCACATTTCAGAATCTCACCCCTTCCCCTCCTCTCACCTCACACCATCAACCACAGCAGAGCTCTGTCAAGGAGACACAACGTGACCAAGAAACAGAATTGCTGGTGATGTTTATCCAAGAAAATCCCAAAGAGCACATACTAAACTGAATCGTTCCACAAAGCTGAAAATCCCTTCTATCTTTAATACACATCTCTATATGAGTATTTAAAATCAATTACAGTATTTATCAAATATCTACTATCTTTTAAATTTGAAGAAGTATGCTAGATACTACAGGGAACACATGCATGGGTAGATATGTACAAGCAGGCAAGGCGCGACATGTCCTTTTGGGACTGGTGATCAATTTAAAGAGATAAAATTCATGAAATATATAAAATGAAATAAAAATACAAGGCAATTTTAGAGACCTGACACACCAGAGTAATCAGGAAAAGCTTTGTAGGAAATATTGGCTTTGGGCTAACATTTGGATGGGAAGTATATTAGTTTGCTAAGGATACTATTAAAAAGTATTACAGAGTTTGGCTGGGTGCAGTGGCTCACACCTGTAATCCCAGCACTTTGGGAGGTTGAGGCAGGAGGATCACTTGAGCCCAGGAGTCTGAGAGGTTGCAGTGAGCTATGATGATGCCACTGCACCCTAGCCGGGGTGACAAAGCAATACCCTATCTGAAAAAAAAAAAAGTATCACAAAATGCGTGGCTTAAACTATATAAATTTATTTTCTCACAGTTCTGAAGGCTAGAAGTCTGAGGCCAATGTGTCAGCAGGATTAATGTCCTCTGAGGCCTCTCTCCTTGGCATGTGGATGTCCACCTTCTCCCTGTAACTTCACGTGGTATTTTCTCTGCCTGTGTCTGTGTTGTCCTAATCATCTTTTCTCATGAGGACATAGTCAGATTGGATTAGGGCCCACCCTAATGACCTAATTTTAATTTAATTACCTCTTTAAACACCCTATCTTCAAATCCAGCCACATTCTGAGTTACCAGGGTTAGGACTTCAATGCATGAATCAGTGGGGAACACAACTCAGCCCCTAACAGCAAGAAAAGTCAGAAGGAATTTATGCTAAAAACAAGTATATAATTTTAGAAAAATTTAGTAAAATAACGATGTATTGGCTTTTATTTATTGTAAGATATTTATTTTAGTTGCTAATATAGATGATCCATTACCAGTCACATATAATCCACTGACTTTCTAATTATATAGACCAAACCAAAAAGCACCAAATTTTAATGCCAAATGAATGGATGTTTCTGAAGGGAACAAATAAATACTGTCTCCTGAAGAGCTCTTACATACCGTTTGTAGTAAGGAAAACTAATTTTTGGAGCTAGAAGTGACTTCATTGCTTGTAGGGTCCAACTTTTTATTCATTCAGCAAACGTTAATAAATGCATGCTTAACAACGTCCTCCATTAAAGGAATTAAAATATGACTGCAGTGTGATCTGTGATCCTTGGCTCATTATGCAGATGAAGAAACTAGTTTACTAGTGTCCAGAATATTTGAGGCAAGGCTGGAACTATCAAGCAGATTGCCTGTCTTAGCCCATAGCTTGCCTTACCTACTACATAATGCAGACTATGAGACTTGGTTTCCACGTGGGGACCTATTGAGCATTATTGAACTGAGAAGACACCCGTAATATGAAGTCTCTTGAGTAACTAACATTATGCCACATATACAATCAATTAGGTTAATGGCCAATCCAATCATTCGAAAGAACCCAAAAAATTGTGGATGTAAAAGAATGATAATAATACCTAACTTTTATTCTGTGCTGCCTATGGCCAAATCTAATGTTGTGTGCTTTATAGCCAAAATTTGATTTACTCCTCACAATTGCCCTGTCGGTTAGGTACAATTATCATTGACATTTTTATAGGTAAGAAGGAGGAGGCTTACAGAGTTTAGGAAAAATACCTAAGGTCACAGTAGCAGATATTTATGCTTCAGATTTCATGTTACCTGATGGAATAGAAGGAAGATATTGTAGAGATAACGTTGTAATCTCTTCTCAATAATGAAAGAAAAAAGAGGCAGAGAAAAGAGTGCTATGAATTTGCAGTTAATTGTTCTGTTTCCATGGACATATTAACAGTACAGCCATTCCATACATGTGATATTCAGCAGAGCAGCCTCATTTATTGTTATATTTAAGTAATATGACTTACTGAATTTTATCAGTTGGGATCCTCAGACATAGATATTAAACATGTTTCGTTAGATCTTAACCTAATGTCAGGACAATTGGCTTCATGTCTAAGATAATATGTAATGTTTCAAGTTAATTTAATCTTTACTAACTTTCTATTAACTGAATTGGATCAACAGTATGACCTGTGAGTCAGAAATATCTTTTAAAAAATATATCTCTCTGAAAATTAAACTATTTCAGTGGCTTGAAATTAGGCATAGTCTCTGTGGCCTTTGAATATAAATTATACTATTTTATTGATTAATTTTCTAATAATGATGTTTCCTACAAATATTATAAGTATGATCATTCAAAAATGTATTCATATCTATTTTCCTAACAGATATAACAGGCCACAAAAAAAGAAATAAGAATTTCCAGATGGTATAAGAGTTCTCAAAATGTCTGAGTGTAGCAAGCAGTACTGTTCCAATTTTTCAATATATTTACCAGACTTACTATCTACATAAATAGACTGTATGTTTAACCATTTTCTGGAGGCTTTAAACTCTGCTAAGCAGAACTCAAAGACTATCTAGCCAGACTTAAAAAGTCATTTGTAGTAAATGGATTCTTGGTGATAAATACTGATGACTTTTAAAAGTAGGTTTCTCTTTTTTTTTCTGGCTAGAAGTACAGTTTTCATCTCATTTTAAGTCTAGCGAACCTTTCTCCTTTAACAAGGAAAAAACTTTCCAAAATTGGGCATGACTTATTTGGTCTTTCTACCTCTGCATCTTTCCTGCAATTGTGCCAATTGGCACTACTCTGAGTCCTATTTTTAAAATGTAATCTTTGTTTCTATGCTTTTTAGTAAAACATGCTTTGAATACTTCTGAATATTTTTACTTTTAAAATGTCATCACAAAGTTGACTCAGTAAAGACAGGAAAATACTTTTAACAATATGAGCTCATCTAAATGCTACCTTTAAGACATTTTTTAAAAATACATTAATGTTCTTATTTAAAGTTCTTAATCCAATGTCTGACTCTTCTTCTCTTGCTCATGAGAAAGGCGTGGAGATAAAATTCAGCAATGCTCAGAATCCAAGTGGAATCACTGACCATACACTTAATCATCTACATAAACTTCAACGTACAATCCTATCTCAATGAACTGAAAAGACTTGGCACCCACTCCAGGACCTCCATTGTGGTAGATATATTTGAAAAATATTTACATAGCTACCAAGTGAAACACCTCTGCACCCATAGCCCCCATGAAAGGATGCACATTGGCAGACCACATGCCCCCCTCCCCTTTAGCACTGTGGAGTTACCAAGCCAGGAACTAACTGCAAGTCAGTGGAGCTGGGCTATGACTCCAACTCAACCTATGATTAGGTGAGTATCCTCTAACCCGCAGTGTTCTTACTTGTAGGCTGACGTTATTGAGCTACATAATCTGTAGGTCATTATCTAGCTCTTCTATTCTTTAATTATTTTCTAAATAAAATTATTTTACATCTTTAAAGTATAATAGAATAGTATTTCTCGCCCCTGAGCCAAATCATTTTATGCAAGTTAAGACAGAGAAGAATAAAGAAAGGGCAAACCCATTTCATATTCTTACAATATGAATTCTTGTTCTGATTCATGAGCTTTTAAAAATATTTGAGTTTCTGTATTTATTTCTCTGCTTTCCAGCTATGTACTCCCACCTAAACCCAAGCAACCAATAAATTGATTAAATATACTTTCATTTTGTTTGATACATTCACATAATCAGCTAACTTAATCCCGGTATTTTCTGAATTTTGTTAAGCTGAGCTATAATTCCTTACTGTAATTCAAACTTAGATCTATGGAGAAAGACCTCTCTGTGGCCTAAAAACACTTTGAGGGGCTGCAAACAGGTTATTTGAAGCAACCTCAATGTGGATAACATTGAAACCGTAGTTCTCCCCAGCATTCTCACCATAGATTTTTTTGGTTTTTAAATTTATTTATTTATTTACTTATTTACTTACTTACTTACTGAGACAGGGCCTTGTTTTGTCACCCAGGCTAGAGTGCAGTGGTGTGATCATAGTTCACTGCAACCTCGAATTCCTGGGCTCCAGTGATCCTTCTGCCTTAGCCTCCTGAGCAGCTGGGACACAGGTGCACACCACTGTACCTGGCTAATTTTTCTAATTTTCATACACACAACATCTAACTTTTGCTCAGGCTAGTCTCGAGCTCCCAACCTCAAGCAATCCTCCTGCCTTGACCTCCCAAAGGGCTAGGATTACAAGATTGAGCCACTGGGCCTGGCCCTCACCAGAGTTTTAAACTCTCAAAATTATCCTTACTATTGTTGTTTAATTAACTATGAAATCTATGTGTTGAAGGATATCTAATAAAAGTATGTCTTTTCGGGCTGGGCATGGTGGCTCATGCCTTGAGCCCAGGAGTTTGAGATCAGCCTGGGCAACATAGTGAGACCTCATTTCTATAAAAAAATTAATAAAAAGTTAGCCAGGCAGGGTGGTGTGCACCCGTAGTCCCAGCTACTTGGGAGGCTGGGGCAGGAAGATCACTTGAGTTTGGGGAGTTCGAGGTTGCAGTGAGCTGTGATCACTCCACTACACTCCAGCCTGGCTGACAGAGAGAGGCCCTGTCTCACTCACACACACACACACACACACACACACACACACACACACTGTGAAAAAAAGTATGTCTTTTCTTCATAATTACAGTTAATTCCACTATAACATGAAATATGCATTAAAAAACTCCCCAGAACAGAAAAAAACACCATGTTATGCAAGATTTTGTTGGGGGGGGGGGACCCACAGGGCTTATGGGAAAATTGGAGCTAGTTGCATATCACCTAACAATTTATCAGTAACACAGAGAAAATAACAGAAACTTAATAATACCAGCACACATATTAAATGTGTGCTATTAACTGTTTAATCAATAGCAGTTTACACATATTAAATGGTTAATGAATATATAAATAATACAATAGATGTGGCACTTTAAAAAAAGATCTGAATTCTGCTTGTGAAAATGGTCATCTGAAGGGTGCGGCTTGTGAGCTATTGTGACATGGCAGAAGGAGGGGTGTCTACAATTGGAGGAAAAGCTGTTAGCCACAAGGCATGGGTGGGATGGGTTCCTAACACAAGCAGCAACTGGGAGCTGGTAAATGTCTGAGGCAGGGCTGGTTCCATGGATGCGCAACCTGTTGCAGGAACACAAGGCCCTCTGCTTGGAAGGACATCAAAATTAGTTAATGCTCTGCTGTGGCTGCCTTGAAATTCTTAATACTTTTGGAACAAGGAGTCTCTCATTTACATTTGGCACTGGGTTGGGCAAATTCTGTAGCCAGTCCTGGTTTGAGGTGTGTATGTGCTTGTGTGTGAGGTATGTGTATGTGTATGTGTGTATCTATTTTGCGTATCCTTATAGGACACCATTCAGGTAGGTGTAGTTTTCTGCATTATTGTCACAGCATTTCTAGCAAATGAAATTGTGCATAAGCAAATTCAAAATTCTCATCATGCCCAAATTTCCCCCAATGTAGCAATCATGATGCAACAAAAAAAGATCATGTCTTCAAAACAAGCATTATAGCAGAACTGTCTGTACTTGAATTTTAGAAAACTATTATTAATCTGAGGCAAAGGGAAGGAGACAGGGGTTCCAGAATGAGGGCAGCAATGCACTCCCTAATATTGCAGGCTGGTCTGACCAGAGAACCCTCCTGTCCTAAGTGAAGAAAGTCATGGTGTACTAACTCAACCAAAGAGAAGTTTGGAACCCCAGGGGAAAGGGAAAATTTGCATTTAAAAAGGAGTAAGCAATTTACTGCAGGCTGCTCTGATTGTCCTTTGTTTCTACTCTTTTTTCCAAGGATTTTAGCCAGGGGCTTTGGGGAAAAAAAAGTATAAGAAGGGTATTTCTAAATCTTCCAGCCTAATTTCTAGAGCACACAGTAGAGAAGTGAGGAGAGCATCTGCCGCTTGCAGAGGAGCCGCCCAGCCTGTCTGGGTTGACACCTGGAAACCAGGAGTCAGAACAGCTTCAAACCTAAAAGAGAAGGTGGCAAGACAATGAATGGATAGTTTGGGAGACTGAGAACTCAACAGCGGTAGGACATCACCCCCAGCATAGGGCAGCACAGGATTTTAGCGCCTGAAGGTCCTGTTTACCACAGAAGGTGGCAAACAACGAAAGCACAGTTTAATTGTTATATATATATATATTCCTTGAGCTAATGTGACTAATACAACCTCCCTATTTTGACATTTCTACTCTTTAATGGAAAATAGGCAGAAAAATGAAGGGCAATAGATGAACTTTGTCTTGTTAGCGATAGAAGAAACTGTATGCATCTTTTAAAATTAAATTCCTGTCATCCTCATCATATATACTTACAGTGAAATAAAGAAGCAGCATTAAACACTGGTAGACACTATTTTATAGTCATTCTAAAATTTCCATCCAATATGTTTTACTTCATGTTATTTTTTGCAGAATAAGGAACATTTTGAGCACAGACACTTTAAGTTATTTTAACTATAAACCACAAAGGATAAATAATGTAGAAAACATTCTGCCAGAAACCACTTTCTCCCAGAGCCTGGTTCTCCCTCCCCCCGCCCCCTACGTGTTCCATAGCTATTTAAATTCTATCACTTAATCTCAGTCCCAGGATTAAATTTTCTCTCTTGAAATCCTTGCTTTTAGCTATTCCCTATGAATGGGTTTATCTTCCCTTGTAAGTTGCCAGCTCTTAGCCCTTAGTTTATTTAAAAGCACTACTTGAGATAATAATGGAAACTGATGTGTTGATTTACACCTTTTGTTAAAGCATTTATGGGGTTTGGCTTGGTTTTCTACACATCTGGTTATCAGGTGCTATTAAGAGGCTCATTACCATAATTTATTATTTACTTGAGTGTGACTTTACCCATGTGGTTTTTCTCTAAGTGATACACACCTGCTATTTTGTTTTGTTTTATTTTATAAAAGATTACTTTTTTACTTTTGGTGGAAAATCAGGAGGATGCTGATTTTTATCCTCCTTTCTTAACCTTGTATTTCCATTTGCAATGAAATAACTTCTACTCCTTTTAGTGTGAAACTGAGTTCAAGATAACACAGATTGAAATTCAGATATACAAAGCTCTGCTTTTGAAATGAAAATGTTCTTCAATAACACTACTGCCTCCTCAAACTCACAGTGTTTCAAATGTCTTTTAAAATGAGGCAATCTGTTTCTTCCTGTGAGATGTATTATTTTAAGAGAGCTCCTCATATTTGCTGTGTTGCAAGTTATTGGGTCTCCATTAGCTTGTCCACTTTCAGCTTTCAGATCATACAAGGCCACTGGGAGCAAATTCACTATATTGGCAATTTCCCACATTTGTGCTCAGAGAAGCTATGCCTTTTCTGGAAGATAGTAGAGAGAGAAAAAAAAATTAAAATATATTGTACTCAGGAACTAACAAGGAAAATGTTACATACAAGAATGTATTTCTTCTCATATTAATAAAAAGACTTACAGAATGAGAAAAAATTTTTGCAAACTATACATTTGATAAGGGTATGATATTCAGAATATATAGGAACTCAAACAATGTAATAGTGAAAAGTCCCAATCATCCACTTAAAAAATGGCCAAGAGACATTACTCAGAAGAAGACATAAAAATGGCAACATGTATAGGAAAAACTGTTCAACATCACTAATCACAGACAAATGAAAACCAAAACCACAATGAGAAAATACCTTACATCCTTCAGAATGGCTATTTTCAAAAACACAAAACATGACAAATGGTGGCATGGATGTGGAGAAAAGAAAACCCTTGCACACAATGGGAATGTAAATTAGTACAGCCATTATGGAAAACAGTATGGCGGTTTCTCAAAAAATTAAAAACAGGACTACAATATGATCCAGCAGACCCACTACTGGGAGTTATCCAAAGGAAATGAAATCAATATATAAAAGAGATATCTGAACCCCCATGTTTATTGCAACACTATTCACAATAGCCAAGATATGGAATAAACCTAAGTGTCTATCAATTGATGAATGGATAAAGAAAATGTGGTACAAATACATAAAGGAATATTATTCAGCCATAAAAAGAATGAAATCCTTCATTTGTGCAACATAGATGAACCTGGAGAACATTATCGTAAGTGGAATAAGCCAGGCACGGAAAGACAAATACTACATGATCTCATCTGCAGAATTTTAAAAAGCTGATCTCATAGAAGTACAGAGTAGAACAATGGTTACCAGAGGCTGGGGAAGATAGGAGGAAGTGTGGGATGCGAAGATTGGTCGTGGATACAAAATTACAGATATATAGGAGAAATAAGTGCCCAAGTCCTGGCGTTCTATTTCACAGTAGGGTGATTACAGTCAACAATATTGTATTGTATATTTCAAAATAACTAGAAAAGAGGATTTTTGAATATTCTCAAAGAAATGGTAAGTCTTTGAGGTGATGGATATACTCCTTATCTTGACTTCATCATTGCACAACGTATATATCAATCAAAACATCTTACTTTACCCCATAAATATGTATAATTATTATGTGTCAATCAAAAATGAAATAAATAAATAGTCTTAGTCACTGGGGCTAGGAGAAGGTAGATCTTCAAGAAAAATGCAGCACTCCAGTCTCTGATTCGAGAAGAGTCTGCGTGTGTGCCTGTGTGTGTTATGTGTTTGAGTGTTCTTCACTGAAATGGAGTCTGTAATCTTTAACCTATAGCTTTATCAATTTTTCCTTCCTGAAAAAATTTTGAAAAAATGTTACTTATCCTTCTTCCTAAAGCTTGAGTCCCCTCACCTACCCAGTGGTGGTTATGAGAGGACCCTCTTTGAGAGATGTCACACATCAAGGTGCTTAGCACAATGCCTCATTGTGCTCAGTGAGTGTTAGCAAGTGATACCATTTTAAGTATTTGTGAGCATTCCATAATGCAATGCACACAATTATGTGACACCAGCAAAAGGTTTACACAACAGTGTAGCTTGACAGAGAGACAAATATCACATGTTCTCACTCATATGTGGGACCTAAAAAAGTTGGAAGTAGACAATAGAATGACAGACATCAGAGGCTGGGAAGGGTGTGTGTGTGGGGTTCGGGTGGGATAAAGAGAGGTTGGTTAATGGGTATAAACATACAGTTAGATAGAAGGAATAAGTTCTAATGTTCAATATGAGAGTACAGTGACTATTGTTAACAGCGTATTGTGTATTTCAAAATAGCTAGGAGGGAGGGCTTGAAATGTTCACAGCACATAGAAATGATAAATATTCAAGTTGATGGACAGCCCAAATATCCTAATTTGATCATTACACAGCTTATTCATGTAACAAAATATCACATGTATCCATAAATATTTGCAAGTATTTATATCAATTAAAGTGTAGCTTGGTTCCAGAGTTTGACAGGATCATCCCACCATAAGGCTGTGCATACTTATAAAGGCATTTACTTCTTGCTAACTCTGGCACTGTATCTTTGAGCATGCTTATATTGTCTTCCCAAATGTGAAATCTAGTATGAATCACATGGGGAATTTGTTAGTAATCCAGATTCCCTGTCCCCCACCCAGACAATTCTGATTTGGTATTTTTGAGGTGTGGCCATGGAGTCTCATGTTGGGGGACACAACCAAGTTATTCTTATTATCAACCGAGATTGGGAAATATGGCTACCACAAGTTTTAATAAAGGGTAATACCATTTTATAGGCTTATTTCAATAAAATTATAAACTACTCAAAGAATGTGGCAAAGACACAGTGTCCCAGAAAATACTCCCCATGCCCCCACTTTTTCTCAGCCTCCCTGTATTAATTAAGGTAATGGCCATGTGAATAGCTCTAACCATTGGGCCACATGCTATGTATCGCTGTAAGTCCACCGCAGTTAAAGATACAGGCACCTTCTTCACTGCTTGTTTCCCTTCCTGAAATAATCCTTGAGAGCTATTTTTAAAATAGTAATACCACACCATTGACTGGAGCTTCTGGCAGCCTGGCTCATGGGTAAATTACATACAGCAGAACACCAACACACCCTGTCCCCTGCACCCGCCCTATCTATGTAGCATGAACAAGAAATAAGTCTTTGATGCAACTAATCCCAACTATTATTATACAACGGGAGAGTTTCTATTCATCAAATAGATCCTGAAGTAAAGGAATGGGCACAGAGAAACTAGCTATTCAATAAACACTTATTGATTACACTGGGGGAAATGACATCGCAAAAAATGTACAGCTCAATGAGATGAAAAATAATATTCACTCATCTCAATAGATGAAAGATGTGCCATTGTTGGCAATATATGAAGAAAATGTCTAAGACAGCAGGAAGGGGTGGAAGTGGCAAGACTAGTTAATTCCAAGGAAAATAGATACTAACCCACTCACTGCACTCTGACTAAACTTGTATTCATCAAAGGGATTTCTGCTTTGTGTAATCAATCAACAGTTGTTTTGGAAAACCACAATAAAATGAAGACTCTACCAGATTTTTAGAATTTGGATGGGTGTCTGGTTTCCACAGAGCAGCTTCAAATATTTAAGCTGCTAACATTAGACCAACAATGAACTTAATGGTAATTGAAAACATCTTTTGAATAAACAAAAACACATTTTGCACACTTTATTTAAAAAGTTTATTCATGATTTAGACCAACACAGATGTGGTTTAGAGGCATTCCATCGCTCAAGAAATAGAATTTGATGGAAAAGAAAACTACCAAAGAGGAAATGAACTGATATGATTTAAAGTAAGATATTAGTACTATCGTAAATTATGTCAGCCATGGCTGCCTCAAGTAGAACTTTACTTGATTTAAAGCCAAACAAAGCCACTGAATTATTTTCAGTTAATTATGAGCTAGCCATATGTTGCAATGAGAACAATGTGTTAACCAGGCAACACTGACTTAATGTTGACAAATGGTTGGTTTCTATCTGGACAGAGTATATCTCAGCAATATAAGAACATGAATACAATATATTTTGGTGGCAAAAATCTTACTGATTTGTGAAATTTCAAAGAGATATAAAGTCTGGCTATGTAAGAAATTCTACATAAAAGTATATGATTTACAAAAGATATAAAGTCTTTCTGAATGGCATGAGAAGTCAGCACTTTAGGAAATCTTATAAAGTATAGAATTCATATATTATGTAGAAGTAAAGTTATCATCTCATCTATATCATTGACATGGTGAAAATATTTGGAATGTATTTAATATGTAATTGAGCAATCACATAAAAAGATGTCATATTCATGCCCTATATTAAAAGACGGACATACTCTAGTATACTACGAAATCATAAAATAGGAAATAAATTCTAACAAAACTCACACACACCAAAACATACTGTGTATTTATAAGCAAAAGACAAAAGCATTACAAAATTGTAAGATATATTTTTATAAAAACACTAGTATGAATACTCCATTTAAGAGCTATGAAACAGTTTTCTTCTCTTTAAAATAATCCATGTAGTCAATGTGTGAAGAAATAGATAAAAAACAAAGAGAAAGCAGAAAGACTTATTCATACATTTGGTGTGTTTAGGCAAATCTTCAGATACTAGGATGTTTCCATGCATCTCATATACTTACAACTCAAACTCTACATGTTACCTTGCAAAAAAAAAAAAAAAAACTATTCAAATCATCCCCATTTTAAAAAGCACGCTGCATATATACAGAGTCATGTGCCACGTAATGACATTTCTGTCATTGACAGACTGTATAAATGACTGTGGTCCTGTAAGATTATAATATCGTATTTTTACTGTATTTTTTCTATGTTTAGATACACGCATACTAACCACTGTGTTACAACTGCCTACAGTATTCAGTATAGTAACATGCTGTACTGGAGCATGCCCAGGAGCAGTAGGCTACACCTTATAGCCTAGGCGTGGAGTAGGCTATACCACCTAGGTTTGTGTAAAGACACTGTGTGATGTTTGCACAAAGACAAAATCACCTAATGATACATTTCTCAGAAGGTATCCTCATCATTAAGTGACGCATGTCTGTAATTAATGGCTTGTTATTACTAAAACATATAAATCCTTATATGCTTTCATTTTTAAACATATGCTGATGTTTTCCAGTTCATGGCATTAGTATTAAAACATTTTCAATAAATCCTACTATAGTTAATTAAAATATTTGAAGCATGATAAATCTGTGAAGTTATTTTAAGATTAAGACTTCAAGCATAGTGCCAGGGCATGAATTCTCAACCTTCTTCCAGCCAACGTGTAATTAGAAACATTGAGCTTACTGAGGCTCCTTGGACATCTGTTCTGCTAAGCCCTCCTTTAAAGCCTTGATCTTTGCCTCCCTAATTACACATTTTATCAAAGCACTTTTGCTACTCTTTCCTAAGCCCTATAAAATAGGGGTGATTCTGATCGAGATGAGTGTGTGAGGCTCACCGATTTCATTGAGAAATTCGTACCAGGGCAGAACTGGGCTGTACAATTCCTGACTTATATTTTTTATGATCAGTTCGTTAACCTGGGACTTTTCTAGCCCCATGCCTATCATTTTCAGCTATTTTACTAAAATATACACATGCATGTATATATTTCCATATGTAAAGAATACACATGTACATGTATATATAATATTCAATTTTGTACTTAATAAATATTAGTGAAGAAAATGTGGTGACTATGGAAGTAAATCAATCAGAGTATGTAGTTTACAAACATCAGCCAGCTTACCATTAGACAGAGAAAAGGCAAATGTTAGCCTTTACATAGTACAGTCCTGTGTGTGTCTGTCCATTTGTATTTTTTACAATAGTTTATCCCCGGGGAACCGGAATAAGATTAAAATTTTTATGTAGAATAGAACTCTCTTTTTATTAAAGAGTAGACAGCAAGCTATTTCCTATGTTTAATTACAATATCATGATTTCTTTTTAGTATATGTAAGGAATAAGACACCTGCTTTTTGGAAAGAATATCATACATCAATGATGGGTATACAAATTACCAAGGCATGTGTTATAATCATTTAGATTTAGATTAAACGAGCTATAGGTCATTCTCTTTTATCATGTCTTCCTGAAATAATTTCTCTAAAAACAAAATGTCTCGTAAGATTATCATAGAATGTTCTTTTCCAACGTCAATAAATATATACTACATCTGGGAACAAAAAACTATATTGAGATTAGGGATCACAGAACACCTGAGCTACATTTTCTTATACATAAAATGAGAGGATTAACCTCAGTGACTTTCCGATTGCATTGCAGAGCCATGTATGTGTTTCTGCGGGGGCTTCTTACCGTCCTTAGAGGGTTCCTGAGCCCACCACTGAGATGTCTGCTCATCTTGCTTTCCTCAAAAAAAAAATTCCACTTCATCCGTTTGTTACATTATGTCTCTCTTTTCATTGTTTTCAACACATATTTACTGAGCACTCATTGTGCCAAGACTTCTGTACCTGCCAGGAATAGAGTGATGAACAAGGCAGGCGAGGGCCCCCTTACAGAGCTTAAAGAGTTAGTTAATTCTACGTAGGTTTACACAGCCAAATAAAGGAGTTGGAAAACTCCTGAACTATATACCTAATCTTCCCTCTAACTTTAGAGTTTCTTTAAGTAACAACTGAATTGCAGTTATTTGGCAAGTCATTAGCAATAGGCAAGTTGCATCACTAAAATCTTTAAAAGGATTTTTTCACTTTGTATCTTCCTACCATTATCTTCAACGTTACTCCAGTAACCCCTGTGCTCTTCTCGTGTGGCCTGAGTATGACTGTAATGCTGGCATGGCTTTTCAATAGTTCCCATTCTAAACATACGATTATTACAACATTTTTAAAGGTAATGTAGTTCAAAGGAGGTTAAAGCATTCAACCCATCTTGGGGAAAAAGAAAACAAACTATTATATAAGTATGGAACCTGACAATGATGTGTTATTTCCTTTTGGGTATACGATCACACACTAGAGAATAATCATAGGTATTTTAGTAAAGTTAATAATTACTTATGATTTTTAAAAAAAGAGGGAGCATGTCAATGGTGTTCAAAGTTCATAAGTAGTTCTACAAACCTCATAAACGTGTTCTCAGATTGGTTGTGGGAATTGTGGTTTGTGTTTCTTTAATCTCTGGGTATTCATAAAATGGCATTTTAAGGGAACACTTGTTATTTCAAGAAATGACTGATATATTATTTAGTATGGTTCTTGCCTGTGCATTTCCTACTTATATTTGAAGGATCTGTCTAACATTGTGTGTTATTAACAGGAAGCACTTTTTCTTACCCTCTATGTAACCTGTTTCTTTGACTCTTACAATTTGAGAAAGTATTTAGTCATCTAATCAGAAACTTAAACATTAAAACTATGTTGATTTTTCCACCAGATATGTCCTCCCCCGCAATGTAAAGTTTTAGGCAACTGTTTCTATTTAAAAAACAGACTGGTATCAGTGACCTAAGAGCACATATAGTACTTTATGAACAACTTCCCTTTGAAAGGTAAAGACTATTTCATAATCACTTTCAATAAATTTTCCTTAAAGTATTCAATACATCCTCTCCACCTAAAAAATCATTACAGTCTGCCTATTTTAAATTTATATTTTGAATTATACAATTCAAATTATTTATTTCGAATGGGACAATTAGCTGCACTTGTTATTTAAAAAGAAAGCGAGAACAGAAAAGCTTTTCTGAGAGGGATTTTAATGCAAATTCTTACCTATTTCACAAAACAGTGAAAGCCAAACTTAAAAAATTAAACAGACATATTGCTTAAGTAAGAAAAAGCAATTAAAACCCATATTACATATTCTTACATACATACAAGTACATATTTACATTGAAATAATCCTTCTTCAAATACCTAGACATACATGTGCAGAAATCAGGATTTTATTGCTTTCTCAATTTGGAATTGCTTTTTTAGTTTAGTTACTACTTAGTGAGCACATACTATGTGCCAGGTGCTACACATTGTCTATCTTAGCTCATTTAGTCATTGCAACAGTCATGTTAGGTGTTTTAGGAGATTTTTTAGGATTTTTAGGATCTGGTTTTGGAGAATAGAGTCAATACATGAAAAAGCTTAGAGAGAAGGTGAGGAGACCCTGTGAAACCAAGGCCATTTTGTACTCCAAACATCCCTGTGCTCACATTTACACGTCACACAACAGATCTTTATAAATGGGTAGACTGAGGTCCTTTACGTAAAAGATTGTTGCAGAAATTTCAAAACTCCATGTAATAAATAGTTAAGAAGTTTTCTTTTGCAGGATAACTATCTTAGTATGTGATGTATGTGAGAGCATTTGTGTGACTGCTGCCCAAATTGCCCACCGTTAACAACTGGATGGGTAGGGAGAGGGAAGAAAAGGCACAGTAGATGTGATTGATACACAAACTGCCTGGCATTAAGTTACCTTTTTCATTGAATATCTATGAAAAATGTCATAAAAAAAATCATGACACTGATCTTCTCAACAAAATAGATCAACATAGAAATCAACAAATGTCGCAATTCAGAATTTATTAATAGGATCAAGTAATTTTCTAACAGGAAGATATGCTAACTTTGAACAAAGTTATGCAAATTTTAAATTGTGTGATAATTCATATTATTGTTATTTGTAAATAAAATGACTTAGCAGTTTTGTAAGAAATCCTTGTTAAGGTTAAATTCTAAGAAGCATACCAATCAGATACCAACCTGGGAAACTTTTATTGGTCTATGTTGATTTCTTAGGAAACGAAGTCTCGAGAAAATTTTTTAAGCAAATAAAAACATACAATCTTATTAAACATCTGAATCTTTGCTCTGCTCAGCCAGAGTCTGCAAATGGAAATGCACAAGGAATCAGTGACCGTAGTCATAGCCATGATATCATGATGGGCAATACATTATTAAATCATAGTTGATAAATAATGAAGTAATGGTATGAATAGAAAACAGATCATCAAGCCAAGTATATTCACGAAAAAAAAGAAAATGATGAGCAAGATAAAGAAAACAAAACAAATATGACAAGATTCCTCATTCCATTTACAAAAATATTCTCTCTTTAGTAACTATTTTAATTTTATAAACAAACTATATCATGCTTGAATAAACATTTTTTCTTTACCTATAAGTATTTTAATAAGAGCTCTTCTACAGAAGTCTTTTCTTTAGGATAAATAAACAAGAAATAAAAATCAAACTATTATGTTCTTTGAAAAATACATAGTAGATCGACTATACTGCAGTATTTCATTCACTATTTGGGGACTCTGCCTGCAGCTGTTTAATAGTGACAATAACTATAGCTCACGTTGATTGAGTGCTTACAATGTGCCAGCATTGTTTTGTCACTTCATTTAATCATCGACACCACCCAAGGAGCTAGTTATTATTACACCTAATTTGCAGATGAGAAAACAGGGGTGCATGGAAGTAATTTGCCCAAGCAAATGGTAGAGGAATCTGTACCCAGATATCTGTAAACCCATGTTCTTAACCACTCGACAATGTTGACCATATTAACTTTATCTGAAACATTTTGGGATACATATATCATTATAACAGACATAACAAAAAATCTTCTCTGACAGTATAATACTACATTTTATGGGCAGTTATATTGTAGTTTTGTTCTAAATTTATTTTCTGAGAAGTAATACAGAATGATTCACCGTATTTAGAAAAATAACATTTATGTTAACATGGTAGTACAGAATATTGAAGTTCTGACATTGTTTCTGATAATTCACTGTCTAATCAATTAATATTTCAGGAGGAAATAAAGTCCATTACTCCTTGAACATAAATCTACAACGAGACTGACAGCTTTACAGCACTTGAGGTTTCTGGTCATGGTAACTGCCAAAATCAGATTGATGTGCGATCTAGTCAATTGCCCACCAATTGTTCCAAATTGACTAGAACCTAGGCAATTTCTACATTTTATAGGCCACAATGAAAAGAAACATCATTTCTGGGTCCTACTGCAGATCAAAGAAGGAGCAAAGTCCACATTTTAGGGAGGTCTGGCCCTTTGCAAAGTCCAGGTGTGTGGAAATCCAAAACACCAGAGTTGAGATGTGAGGCCTGGAAATGAACTGGTAACAAATTCCTTCCCCTAAGTGTCTTCTGCAAGGGTATACTCTGACTGATGGCCTTTGAGGTGGAGCAAGAGGTCCATACAGTGAACTCGTCAAATAGTAACAACAAAGCTATCAACATAAAAAGATTGTGTGGCCTTTCCAGAGAAACACTGATCAAGGACTGGACAAACAAAAGTAACATCAGTGGAACCTCTTTGTGTGTGTGTGTGTGTGTGTGTGTGTGTGTGTGTGTGTGTGTGTGTGTGTGATGTGTTTTCCTGTCACAGAGAGAAAAAAAATGAGAGAAAGTTGATTAATGTGTCAAAACTCTATATGAGGAATCTTAAAAATGAATGTCATTGCCATACAGAAATATTTTCAACATTCGGACTCTGCTGACTCTCAGCCTCCTTAGCCTTTTTGTCTCATTCCTAGAGCCTAGACGCCCCCCACAACCTTTAGCCCTAATAATGCACAGAAGATATTTAGACTAGTTGCAGGTACAAACTGAATTTAATGCAGAGGACATGGTAATTACTGTTGCTGTTTTACTCATATCCCTATGCAGTGTCTGCAGTTCTCAATCATTGCAGCTTGAGCCAGACAGTGGCTGTAAAGGAGGAAAGAGTGAATAGCAGGGCCTATGCCACTCTTAGCCTTAATGTTGATTTGCCTCTCTCTTATCCACTCTTTCTGTGTATCACTGGCAGCTACTTTAAAAGGCATTGCAAGCACACATACATTAATAGCAAGTGAGATTCCAGGTGGACAGATTCTAGTCTTCAAAATTGTCGGGTTTCACTTGGAAGAAGGCAAGGCATTTGGAATGAGTTCCAGCACCACAGGCAGTTAGAGGTCTGTACAGACCCCGGTACTTACGAGAAGTCCCCCTCATCCATCTTATCTTTAACTACCCCAACTATTCTCATCTAAAAAGATGCTGTTAAACTTACAAACAACAAAGTTCAACACGTTCACACTCACATATGCACGCCCTTGCTATCTAGACATGTAAGAGGAAAAATAATGGAAAAATACTATTTTTTTCTTTTGATGTTAACCTTAAATAAGAACAGACTTTCCATCGAAAATTATTTTTGTCTTCCTGTCTTTCTTCATTAACTATATATGCATAGTTCTTTTGTACTTTCTGCTTTGTACTTTCTCCCCATTTGGAGCAGAGAGGCTTGGATATTTGTGCCCCTCTATTTTAACCTCTGATTTCTAGTAAGTATTAATACTTATTATAGTGGAATTCTACCCAAAACTGCACATATGCTACATGAAGTATTTTATAACCTATTTTAATCTAGAATAAGGAAGCTATAGCAATTCACTGAATGTTTTAAACCATTATCATTTAGTTTTTGAGAGGTATTATCATATATCTTGCACCTAACTATAAGGAACATTGTTGGTAAAATAACAAAGTCATTACTCAGTACCCTTACCCAGCAACCTTGGACATTTCTTAAGTTAAATTTTGAAGATGGTTATGGATAGCAGCTACTCTGGCATTTATGTGTCACCTTTAAAGAGGATAAGTATGAGTTAAATTTATTAATGATCTGGTTTATCAATAATTAAATCTACCCAATGTAGCCTCATAAAGGATAGATCTAAATAATGTCAGAAATTAATCTGTTCATACAGTTAGCCTTGCATAATTATTTTACTGTTATAATTAAAAGCATCCCTGGATGTGGCATGATGACTTCTTTATTATTCTTAGAGTAAACATAAAAGCAAAGTTATATATTATCTGGAAATTTCTACTAAATTAGGCAAACAACAATGTTTTGCATAACTGATAAATCACTTTATTGATTAGACTGTGGTTTTTATTTCAATACCAAAACAAAAGGCTCACCCCCATTTTGATAAACATGGATAGAACTGAAGCACCCACAATGCTTTAGAATTTTAAAAGCATTTTAAATTTTCCCCTAGAATGCTAAAATGATCTGTGGCTCTGTACTAAGTGCTTTTAAAGATGAAATACATCTGTAGCTTCTGTATGGAAAATATGAGGGAAAATATATTTTTCTTATTAATCTTTAGGTGATATACACTCAGAGAACTTCTTCAATGGTAAGTAGTGCAATTAACAGGATAAAGAGCTAAGTTCTGCCCAATTTCAACATGCTATAATGTACATATAATTCATCTATCTAAGTTGTAACTATAGCACATGCCATAGCCTCCAATAAGAAGTCAATATCATTGCCTAAATTTGACCACTTCCTTAATTTCAAAAATTTAGTCAGCATTTTACCCTATGAAAAGGTTTTCCAAAGTTTATATAGCACTGAAGTGAGTAATTTCTTACATAATTATACTCATAAAAACGTTCACCATTGCAAATGGTGAGATTTTAGACTCTTTTTAATAGGAAAACCTGATGAAGATTACAAAATTAAGTTTATCCGATTCAAAATGAGGAGTTTCATAAAATATGGACTTTTTATGCAATAGCTATATATTGTCAATTTTATGGGAATAACCATAATTTTCTGAAGTCTCTCCCTACCTCATCATAAAGACATCAACTACCTGTGGTGACACATTTTATACTTACTAAACCAGTGTTTTTCTGGATGGATTTTATGACATACCCATGCTTTGAGATCACGAGTCTCAAAGCATGGGTATGTCATAAAATCCATCCAGTCAGTTGCAAACAGCATTAACAAAAAATAGAAGAGAAAAAAAATCAGAGTGCATTACAAATAGTAAAGGTAAATAAAGCTCTTTTCAATTACATATGTATGTAGGTACATATGTATGTACATATTATATAAGCATAATGTATAAGTGTATTATATAAGCATACATGTATATATAAGCATATTTGTGTAGAATATATACATATGTGTACATATGTATATGTATGTATGTATACAAATATATCCTCCATCCAAGATTTACCTCAAGGTAACTTATGATCTCCTGATATATCTCCTTTGTTTAATGTTTATCTCCCTGGACTAGAATATAAGTGTTCATATATCATAGTAAGAATCGTAGTAAGTGCTCAGTGAATGTTAACCGAATAAAAGAATTCCTGACTACACACAAACACACACACACATATTCTGGGTTGTAATGCAAAATATATTTCTTTCTGTAAATTGGTAGCAAAAAAATCTAGAAATATCACTGATCAGAACCAAACTCTGATCTTCAGAAAGGCAGTTTATTTTAAAACTGACTTTCAGCTTCCCTTAATCATTACTGTCCTCCCCTCCACCTAGTTAAAATCAAACCTTAAAAAGTTTCTTCGATAAAATCCACAATAACACATTGTAAAGAAATATCCAAAGGGATCACTCCACAGGGAAGATACTTGATCTCTTGAAATTGGTGGCCCAACTAGAAGTGCTCAAAATGGAAATGACACACCCCATTCATTCACTTGTTCAATAGCCATACTACAGGCTCAGAGGTAGAGCAGACGGCTGCAGGAGAGAAAGCCCTCAGGGGAGCAGAGCTAATGAGAAAAAGGCACAGAGGTACAGAACAGAATACCCTATACCATCAGAATTGAAAAGGAAAACCAGACTCCAACTGTGGTTTTGGTTGCTGTATCAGGAGAGACTGGTGAGTAGGTACAAAATGAGTTAACACACCCTGTTTGAGGTTATTCCAACAGCAAAGGGAGGAATGCTTATGGAGTGCAGAGAAATGGGATCCATGACAGCCAAGTGAAAGAGGAAAATAAGCATAAACTTCCAATAGAGGGAAAGAGGAAGACGTAAGCAGGGCAGGGAAGCAGTCAGATAGGAATTTTTAAGAGATCAGCCACCAAACCACAGACAGGTAGGAGGTTTTCAATCTAATGGCAAGCAGACCAGGTAGGAAGTTGCTACAGGAACCCAAGAGATGAGGAGGGAATGAAGGAGGCAACGGGATTAGTGAAAAGGACTGGATTTGAGAGATATTAAGAAGGAAGATCACAAGGACTTGGGGACCGACTAGATGGAGATGGGGCCGAGAGCAACAACAGACATAAATGGGAGGAATCTATTAATAGGATTACTCTTTAAAGGTTTATCACTTGATAGCCTGGGCCAGTATCTATTTATGTGTCTGCCTTTACCAATAGTCAAAAAGAGACTACAACATCTTATTCATAATGGTATAGTTAGCCTATTACAAAATCTGATACAGTGGATATACATTAAATGCTGACTTCAACTGAGCTAAAAGAGAAGTAGGCTGAATCTCAAAGACCCATATGAAATCACGTTAGGGACATTTGCAGAACCGACTTCAATGCACTTATCTACATTCCTGCAAACCTGGTGTAATAATAACTAGCTCCTTGGGTGGTGTCGATGATTAAATGAAGTGACAAAACAATCCTGGCACATTGTAAGCACTCAATCAACGTGAGCTACAGTTATTGTCACTATTAAACAGCTGCAGGCAGAGTCCCCAAATAGTGAATGAAATACTGCAGTATTGTCAATCTACTATGTATTTTTCAAAGAACATAATAGTTTGATTTTTATTTCTTGTCTATTTATCCTAAAGAAAAGACTTCTGTAGAAGAGCTCTTATTAAAATACTTCCTCCTTCCCTCCATTTGTTTATAACACTCTCACTTCACCTCCCACCCTTGCCCTGATCCTTGCAGGACAGATGTTACGTGGTGTCATCCCTCCTTAAGTTAGGAATAAGACTTTTCCCTAGGACTTGCCTTCATTTTTAGGACTATTTATGCGAAAAGTGCCACCTGAGGCTGTTGTACAGAGGGGGAGATACATACTCTTCAATGCTTTGAACTAAATTCTGTTTTTCGAAGGCAGCTTCCTAGAGAGTACAATAATTAGTTTGGGTCAACATGAAAAGGTTGAAGGTGAATGTTAACACTAACTTCGGCAACTCCCTTCAAAAACTGGAACATAAGAAATGTGTTGCTTAAAAATACATTTTATAAATAGTTTTAAATACAAGAGAAAAAATAAAGAATAAAGATAATGTTGATTCATTGAATTATCTTTTCCTTTGAACTACTTGGTAAATACATATTATGTGCTTTTTTACTTTATTTTCTATAGAACAAGAAATACAACAAACATGAAAATATGGGGTCTAAGGCGTAGGAAAGAAAAATAATGTAACAGTCATTGAATAGTAAATGGGAACACATTCCATAAATACGGACTCAGAAGATACATTCCTTCCATTTAAAAAATATGTCCTGAAGACCTGGTACTTTCAGGGAATCTGCTAGACACTTTAGTGGGTATAAAGACTCTAATTCTGCCTTCTTAGGCTAATGGGCTAAATACGTGGAATTAGTCAAGAACATCAAATAATTGTCATAAAACGTACAGTACCATACATGATGCCAGAAAAAAATGTCCTAAGTGCCACAAGAGTTCGCCAAAGAAAGAAAAGAATAAATATCATTGGAGAGATCAAAGAAGGCTCCATAAAGAATGCTGAATTTGAGTTGGATTTGGAAGGAAAACAGATGCTGACCAGTGGCAGCAAAGGTTTCAGGAAGGCAACACTGCAGCCGAAGTGCCCGGGTGTAATGCACGGGCTGGGAAAATCGAGCACGTGCCAGTGATACCATGAGAAATGAGGTTTAAAAGGAGCTTGAGGCCAGACAGTGCAGGGGTGATTAGGGTTGTGGCACCATCTGAACATGGTGCTATAGGGCAAGGCATTTTGGGCCCGAAAAGCAATGCATCTGGCTGACCAGGGGTTTTCCTACTGTAACTGGCATTGAGTCTTGTCAGCACCACCATCCTTATTCTGCCACTTCTCTCCCTAGTGATGTGCCCACTGCCTGTTAAAGAGAGATATTCAGTAACTATGAGGGTGCTTCACGTGCTGCAGGAATAAAAGGAAGGAAAATCATCTCCTGTTGCATGAAGATCTACTGAAGGATTAGGGGCAAGGCCCTTTACAACTCTAACACAATATGTAGTTGTTAGCTGCATGTGAGCAAGGACTTTGCATCATTTACTACGGCATCATCCCCAGGGCTCAGCTCATAGTGTCTGCACAAAGTAGGCACCCAGTTAAGTAGCTGGGAAATGAATAATTCCCTCAACTGAAAAATATCCCTGTGTGAACCACAGTAAAAAACAGTAAAAGTGAAAATGAAAGTATGCTATTTTTTTTTTACATCTGGGTTATTTGTAAACCATCACTAAATTCATTAGATAGAACCTTCAGTCCTAAAATATTAATATTTTTCTAGTAACTGACAGCTGATTTTCTTCATTGAAATTTTGTATCTGGTTATTTTAGCTCCAAAATCAAGCTTTAAATAACAACAACAATAAATAAACAAATTGAGTGGTAACAGTCATATAAAACTAGACATTGTATTCAGATGTCCTAACCAGGTAAGACTTCATGGTCCAGAGGTTGCAAATTTTAAAAGTCTATATTCATAAGAGGGTAAGAGATGGCTTAATAATTAATTCAGATTATATCTTAGAGTTCAAAGTCATCCAATATGAGAAGGTACAACAAATATAGTACAGTTTTTTTCCCCCGAAAATGTAAGAAAATGAAAAAGAAATAGAAAATATTAGATTACCTGCTTCAAAAAATAAATTCTATATTCATTCCAGAGATACAAAAAATAAAACTGATGTCAAAATGCCAATACAAACATCCAATGTTTTCAGGCCTTGGTAGAATTTGATTTATTTGTACAACGAATCCTTTAGAGGATTGACACTTGGCTTAAATAGGAATGTAAGTTCAGAGTTCACTTTTTGTGTGTATTCTTACAGAAAGGGAGCAGGTAGATCACAAAGGAAATTAAGAACTGTGATCTATCAGATTGCACATTATAATGTCATGATGTACATCTAGTCTAATTTTCCATCCAGTGAATGAATCATCTCTTATATTGAATCATTATCTTGTATCGAATTTAATATTTCCAGTAACATGAACTCACAATTTCAAAGGGCAGCCTACTTTCTTCATTGGACACCATGAATACTCTGTACATTGCTCTACGTGTAACTCAAATGTGTCTCTTCTGCACTACAACATATTTAACCTAGATGTAGGCTAACAATTTAATTTTTTATCCAAACAGGAATACTTTTGTAAGTTAAATCCAACTGATAATTATGCAGACATAAATTGTGACTGTCCAGGGAAACATGAACATGTGATTGTCCTCCTTAGCTGTATCCTCTACGTAACAAACACAAAGTTTCTTCAGTCTTCCATATGACAGGCTTTGAAGCACTCGAAACCGCAGGGGCCATATGTCTTCTTTCCATCCACGTAACAATTTTTATCCCAAGTCTATACTGCCCTGCACAGGTTGCTATAGGAACTGGATACCAATGGAGTCCATTGCTCAGGCACTTCACATTCTATTTTATTGATGTTTCCCTTAAAATAAGTTTCTGGGAACAAGACATATTATTCTAAATTTACCCTGATGATTAGACAAAGTAAAGTGGAACTTGACTTCCTTTGCTCTAATGACAATAGCTAATGGTAGGTAGCATTTATTGAGTACTTACATATGTCAGGTTCTGTATTAAGCTATATCTATCTCTGTACCTCTATCTATCTATCTATCTGTCTATCTATCCCTCTTAACCCTATGTTTATCCCTTTCCTTTACAGATCAGAAAAAGGCAGTAAAATGTTAAATATTTTATTCAAAGTCTTAAATAAAAAATATGATGATGCAATTCTCTTTCCTCTGTCTTCTCCCCATTTATCTTTTTCACTCTTTCAGTCAACAAACATTTATGGAGTATCCCCTAAGGGCTAGATTCTGTGCTTAAACCTGGAAACATACAAGCATATGCCATTGAAGATAAGAACTTGGAACACAATTATATCTATAACCTTTATTTTAAGTAGACAGTGATCCTCACTGTATGTGTGGGAGTGGTGAGCTAGGGGTGTGGATATGCAAACACTCAGGGTGCTAAACTGAGTTTGGAGAAAGGTATGTGAAGATTGGTTGAAAATGGTCTCCAGGTGATTCTGAAATAGTTTATACACACTTTACAGAAATCAGCAGATCTACTGGACTAAAAAACATCTATCAAAGGTCCCATGAGTTAACTTCGGTGTGATTTATTCTTGGTGAACCCATAGAGAATACTGAGCATCCTTACTTTCCTTTCAAAGTTTTTAATACATTTGAGTTTCTTGCAGGGATTGGTACTAAACTTGCCGGTCTATAATTTAGAGTATACTCCCCATCACGATGTGTAAGTATCAAGAATTTTGTCTGTATTTCTCCTGGAATTCCTACTATTCCCAATTTTTGGCAGATTATAATTAATGACTTGATTATTTATTGGTTTAAGTAAGCTGGAAGTTTTAAACACTCTAGGCCTATGGAAATACGTATTAACACAATCCATTACTATCTTCTCGCTTCATCCACCTTTGAAAAGACATTTATTTTTAACAACTTGTCTATGTCTTGATCTAGATACACAGGGATTAGCTAGTTTTCTAGGATTAACTATTCATCTTTTGTCACTTAAAACATAAGGAAAATAATGCCTTATTTGGAAGAGATTGTTTTAAAATTTAATTCTACCTGGTAACTTACTCATTTTCTTTCTCTAAATAGCTCTCTCATTTAGTTACAGTTGTAGGATTTGTATTTCTAGGGTATCAGGGAACCAGATGCTAAATTATTAGGAAACCAGTGCTAATAAATATTTTACACAGCATCATAATTTTTTCACAAACCAAATGGATGAAGTGAGATATCTTACATCTAGTTTCTAGCTGGAAGACCTGACCCATATGAAATGTATGAAGACAAAAAAGTAGGGATTTGTCCCTTAGGATTACCATTATCTTCTGTTTACTCATGAAGTAACTGAAGCATAGAAGAGTTGTATCTCTTGGCCAAGGTCAGCCAAAAGGTGGTAGATCCAGGATTCAAACCAAGGCACTCTGAGTTTGGAATCCAAGTTCTTGGACTCAGAAAACCCCACTGAGTTGAAATGTAGTAGCAATAGTGTTTCAGCCTTGTCACTTTACAAGCACATATCTTCATTCATTCATTCACTAAATATGTGTGTCAACCAACTATGAGATGGATACTATGCTAAGGCTAGACACTGAATGTTTTCTTTAGGAATCCATATTTGAGAAATTCTAACTTGGAAGATGGTTGTAATATATAACTCTTTCAATATTTTTGTTTTCATTTTTGTCATGCAAACAAAGAGCACGCCTTTATCACTGATCTCACAACATACTGTGATTTTTCAGTAAGGTTGGTAGCAGTGATTAATGGTAGTGGTTATAAAAAAATATCTGGCCAAGAAAAAAAAGTACCTCATTGCATATTCACATTAAAGAATGTTATCAACCTCCAAATATTACGATTTGGACAATAAAAAAGAAATATCTTTGCAAAATGGTCTGTGGCAGAATCTATAAGCTAAAGACTGTAGATCTGTAGCTTTCCCACATCCATATATCTACAGAGAGTAAGGCATCCTTCATCAAATTCCCATCACAGCAACCAGAAACCAAAAGGTCTGGCAAGGAAGAAGCTCAGTAACTATCTCCTGAATGAATGAACAAAGAATGCTCTGTCACATACAGAACAAAGTGAAATCAGCCTATGTAATTGTGTCATTGGCATCCAAATTTCTTGATAATTTGTTAGTTTACTGGCCAAGACCTTAACAGTCCCTTTGAGTCCCTAACCCTTCTCAAAAAGACAAAGAAAGTGTATTTCCTAGCCTCAGGGACTTAAAGACAATTCAAAGAGAACACGTATCACTTTTCTTTCAAAGTTTTTAATAAACGTTTGAGGTTCTTGCAAGGGATTGACACTAAACTTGCCTATCTATACTTTACAGAGTGAATGCCTACCTCCCCACTTAAATATCAAGAATCTTCTCTGTCTTTATTCTCCTGGCATTTTTCCTATTCCCAATTTTTTGCAAAGAAATATAAGTAACTGTTTTGTTATCACATTGGTTTAACTATGTTTTATTTTTATAAATTAATTTATTCATTTAATTATTATTTTTCTTTCTTTTGAAACAGAGTCCCTCTGTGTTGCCCAGGCTTGAGTGCCATGGCATCAGCCTAGCTCACAGCAACCTCAAACTCCTGGGCTCAAGCAATCCTCCTACCTCAGCCCCCAGGTCGCTGGACTATAAGGCATGTGCCACCACGCCCAGCTAATTTTTCTATTTTTTGGAGAAATGGAGTCTCGCTCTTATTCAGGCTGATCTCAAACTCCAGAGCTCAAGTGATCCTCCTGCCTCAGCATCCCAGAGTGCTAGGATTATAGGCGTGAGCTATGCACTCGGCCTTAATATGTTTTAATCAGAGTGCACAGATAAATGCATTCAGTCTATTGCATTCTTGTTCTCACCTCGTCCACTTTTGAGAAGACTTTTAAAAAAAAATAAATTGTCTGTTTCTTGTATCCAGATGTAGAGCTATTAGAGTTTCCCTTGTATAATAACTATCCATCAATTGGCACTTAAGATTTAAGTTGCATGTATGCATGCACACATGAAAATCAACCTAGAAATTCATGGGATAAAAAACTTAATCCTACTTCACTATTAGTTTTACCCAATTGAGAGACAGAGCAATGTGGTGCTTATGAGGGCAGGATCTGTGTGATCTCAGAAAAAAATTATGTAACTTCTTCATGCTTCAGTCTCCTCATTTGTAAAATGGGGATGATAATACCTATATAGTTAGATATTATGAAGAGTTAAATGAGTTAACACATGGAAAGCTCTTAGAACAGTGACTTGCATATAATAAGCACCAAATGTATTAAAGCACCAAATAATTAAAACTTATTGAAATGCTAAAATATGTGTGCACGTTTAAAAGTACCTCAGTGATGTAATATGGTTCACAAGAAATAATGTTAACTTAGGCCTGTATAACATCAATGAAAGATGATTTTCAATAAAAGGTTACATATTTGCATATATAGTGTTAAGTATTATTTCCAAATGTTAGTATGCAATCTATTAGAAATTGAAAATGTAGGCTTTCTTACATATCTTGACATATATAGTATGTGCATAATAAGTATTCTTTGTGACTTTCTTTTTGTGTCAATAAGAGATAAAGTACTAGCATTTAAGTAGTGTTTAAAAATAAAATAATGAGAGAAGTATGACATGTGCGTGCTTAGGTCTAGTACTCATATTTTATGCTTTGCATGGTTTACTAATACTATACAAAAATAAATTTAATAGAAAGGTTGATACATTATCTACAATTCATTCTATCTCATCTCCCCACAAGATTATTTATGAGTAATCATTTAAGTTTTTCACTTTCCCTTATATAGAATGTCAGAAAGTGGTTACAGAAGAGTATTCTGAAAAACAACAGCACTCCCAGGAATTGGTCTTTTCACATTCAAGGTTAATGCCAAACTAATTATCCTCCCATTGTAAACGGCAATGAGGGATAATCAAACTGCATGTCAGTCATCTCTATTTTAATATTTCATAAAAGTTTAGTAAAGGGCCCCTGAAAACATGATGTTTCCTCAATTTGTATCAAAAACAATATTTGTGTTGGTTTAGGAAATGTAAAACTGTTCTCTAGAGCCATTGCTGGTTTTTCTGGCAATAAAAGTCTAGTTTTGCCTGAGAGCTCAAAGCCATCAGTTTAGAATATTTTATCCTTGTCAAATATACTAGGATTATAATCATGATCTGAATTGATTTCTACCGACAGAACAAGGACTGACAATGTACTTCTTCCTTTCCACTTACATATATTTTTAAATGAGGATACATTTTATTCTATAGAATATCTATTACGGGTGAATCACACAGGTGCTATTCACTTCTCCAAACCTTAAAATCTCAGGATTAAAAGCAAAAACGACCAAGAGGTCCTTATTAATAAATCCTTCCAAAAAAGATTAGGCAAATAGGATCTTAGGAGGTGTTGGAATCAAGGAGATGACAAAGAGCTGAAATCCAGGTAAAATTTTAAAAGTTCACTTTAGTCAACAGTTTCCTCCACCACAATGCTTTTTGACAGTACAATTAATTGAGAGAGGGACTTTCTCTCCCAAAAGGACAAGAAGCCAGATACATCTAGGTATGTATGTATATCCATATATCTCAGTTATTTTACCTATTGAAACATCCTGATCTCTGAGCACCGAGTAACGCATGGTAGGTACTCAATGAAGAACAGCTGAACACATGAATCTCTACATTAACCTCAAGCCAAATGAGAACTGCAAAGTTTTAGCCCATCAGTCATAATATGAGATGGTTTTATGTGAGATGTTTAATAAGGGCTTTGGTGGATGGGAACTGAATGATTTTCCTGTTAGTAGAATACACACAGGAGAATTTATTACCTGATGCATTAAATACTCATCTATTCCAATGTATGGAGTAAGTATTTCACGTATACTTCATGCCCATGTTTTACTTTTTTTTAAGCTTCTTGTTTGTCCCTAGTCTTCTAGTGAAGATCATTTCCCCATTTTTTAAGTGGGAAAAGAGAGAAAGGAGGGTTGAATACACCTGCCTAACAGCATATTTTTAACTCAAACACTCAGACTTTCTCCCCAGATTGAGCCTCCCCTCTACAACGGACTTTGCTAATTCTCTGTAACTCTTTTTCTAAAAACTTTTTTTTTTTTAATTTTTTTATTTCAGCATATTATGGGTGTACATATGTTTAGGTTACGT
>NW_012148197.1:432950-452766 GCF_000956105.1 Propithecus coquereli | reverse complement strand
GATACAGGCTGGCAGAGTGGATAAAAATCCACAAGCCTAGTATCTGCTGCCTACAGGAAACACATCTAACCCACAAAGATGCCTTCTAAAAACTTTTTAAACAGACCATTTCCCCTTAGTTTATCACAGATTCCTATTTAAAAACAGGAGTATGCAATTTCACAGTATGTAAGTCAAGACGCAGCCTGAGACAGTTCCCATCTCTTCTCCACAAACACTTCAACAAATGCTTTGACCTGTGGTGAATTTACTTTTCTCTGAAACCTCAATTGTAATTATATTAGCAACATGCCACTTAGCATTAATTGCTTGGCATCTTGTAAATTTCCTCCGCTAGAATGGAGCAGAAGCTCCTGTGATCCTTGATGCTTAGTAACTTTATTTTTTCCTTCTTCCTAGCCTGAGCCCAATAACAGTATTTATTCAACTCAGTACTTGATTATTTTTTCTGTTATATACTAGGTGGAAGATGGCCGATACACTATTTTAAGAATGACAAATAGTAGTTCAAAAAATCATAAAAAATGGCTTCTGATGATTCTCTCAGACAACCTAGCCTAGGAAGCTCAATCTTATAAAGGTAATTTTAAGGTAGTTTCTTCCTAAAAGATACTTTTTTCCCCTTTTTTTAGACACATTCCTATGAAATGAAATGAGTTCTTCTGTAGATTAACTGAATTTGCTGTGCAGCATTTGTGAAGTGTTATCTTTCTCTTAATTCCATTTTCCATTTCCCCTTCCTCTGTTGACATTGTTATGAGGATTTTTTTAAAAACGGACAGAAGTGATTTTAAAAAATGGGTGCTAAATATGCTGATATTTTGTATTAAGCAATCACTTATTTTAGCATTTTCATTTTTTATCTACCAATGGTCAGGAACAAAAACCTTATGAAGACAATTTTTATTTCCCACTACATGGGGCTGGAGAGCTTTTTCCATTTCTGCTTCCCTCCTCCTTAAGCCATCGTTGACCCTATAAGCTGCCATTATAACCTACAAATAACTCAGGCAGGGCCACGTAATGGCTTCTTCTTGAACTCACTCCTTTTCCCAATTTTTTAGACAAATCACCAAAGCAGGATCATAAAGAGTAAGCAAAATGTAGTGACTTCAATTCCAACAGGCCCTCAAAATGCTCTCAATTTCATGCTTCTCTGATCAGCTTTATTTATAAGAAAATAGGTCTCTATGAACAAATACTTGGACTTGATCTGCCAAAAAATCTCGGCAATATTATTTTTGGGCACTTTATAAAAATTCTGTTTCCATTTTTGCCAATATTTGGGAACATCTGATATCTCAAAATAAAGTTTAAAAAAATCAATAAAATATGTATTTCTATAAATAACTCAGGGGCCTAATTTTCCAAAATGCATGCATATTCAGCAAAGATTGCTAGAAGCTATCACAGAGGTTTTCTGCATAATGTGAATAATTATAAATATAATCAAAGAAAATCACAGCTACTACCTTTTATACTCTAATGGTAATCCTTTGTGCTCAAATATTTCTAAAGCTTTCATAACTTTTGAAAATTTCTAAGTACAGGTATGAAAAGTAGAAACGTTGTAAATTCAGGTGTCTCAAACATATGGGTGACCACAAATTATGGTGACATCAGAACCTCCAATATTTGTACTTTATTAGTGAGAAAAAGAATTGGAAACTGTACCAAAACCAAAATGATAGAAAGCCATTGACATCTAGAGTTTTGAGCATTAAAATGTCAGATTAATTTCATCCTATTAGAATTAGCATTTACTTGTATTAGGTAAGATTTGAATGAGTTGCTAGCTGCCAGGTCAGTGGTAGCAATGTGGGAACATCAAACAATTTTGCAGTCATAAGCCTTAGTGTAGCCCTGCTACTAAAAGCTCGGTGATTATTTAAAAAAAAAAAAAAAAAAAGTCGCATTTGCTTGAGGCCTCCCTTCTCTGCATCTCAAAAGTAGGTTTAATAATACTATATTGAGCCATACAAAATTGCTGATTTTGTGACTACACAATGGTCAAATATCAGCAGTTTCATATAATTCACCCTATACCTCGCTGAGTGATCAAATGTGACAATGTATGGGAAAATACTAAGTGGAAAGGCTAATGGAAACTTAAGGTTAAGCCATGCACTTGAAATTAAAGTTGTACTTATTCACAAAAGTGAATCCCATCTCTTCTTCTTAGTGGAACTTAAGGAGAAGGAAGACAGATTTTTAAGGTGATGGTTTTAGGACAGGACACACCCTCAGTAATTACAATTGCACACACCATGAGATGCATAGGAAGAGCCCAGGATCTAATTATTAACATAACCATTATGTTACACAGTTGACCTTTGAAAAAGGCGGAGATTAGGGGCCCTGACCCTACCCCCACAGTCAAAAATCCACATATAACTTTTGTCTCCCCCCAAAATTAACTACTAATAGCCTCCTATTAACTTGAAGCCTTACTGATAATATTAACCATCAATTACCAATATTTTGGTTGTTATGTGTATAATATACTACATTCTTATAATAATCTAGAGAAAAGAAAATGTTATTAAAAATCATAAGGAAGAGAATGTATGCTTAGTAGTCATTAAATGGAAATGGATCATCATAAAGATTTTCCTCCTCTTCCTCTTCACCTTGAATAGGCTGAGGAGGCGGAGGAGGAAGAGTAGGAGTTGGTCTTGCTGTCTCAGGGCTGGCAGAGGTAGAAGGAAATCTGTGTAAACCAATGCAGTTCAAGCCCATGTTGTTCAAGTGTCAACTATAATTCATAAATACGTGTTTTCTCAAAGGTAGATGGCAGGAGGCCCAGATTCTAGTCAGACAGCTCCCTTAGCTTTTTGAGTTCTTTCAGTAGCTTTTAACCATCTCATCGAATAAAAGGGAGGTGAGATTGAGAACGGTAATCACTTTTACAGTACACACTTGTTTAGCTTCACACCATCCACATGAGATTGAGGAGAAGCTACCTGTGGCATACATTAGTAGGTCTGCTCTCATCACCCTATGCTGACGCCCTGTGATGGTTAATTTGATGTGTCAAACTGACTAGGCCACAGGGTGCCCAGGCATTTAAACAAACACTCTTCTGAGTGTGTCTGAAAGGGTTTTTCTGGATGAGATTCACGTTTGAGTGAATAGTTGTCTCTATTTACTAAGAACTGTTTGATTTTTCCTTTCATAATTACTAAATATGTATTTCTATTCCCCAAATTGTTATATATCTCCCCATGTTTATTTAAGACATTTAGTTCAAAATTATTCCAGGTAAAATTCTCCATGAAAAAAAATGAAGCAAACATTTATTTTAAGTAACAAAATGATATTCATTTGCTATACTACTATTAATATTTTTCAGCTGATGAACAACTAGAGTTTATAGAAAATTTGCAGGGACTTGCAAATATTTTGAGTTGAAATGAATTTTAGGAAAGAAGAAAAAATTAAGGTGAGGCCTCAAATATATTAAAGCTGTGGGTTACTCTTATTTTAACTGTTATTGAAATTAGTTCATGCTGTCATCAGAAATACATGTATGTAAAATCCTTTAAAAATATGCCATTTGCTTACATTTAATTTTTGATGTTCAAAGAATATAATGCTTTATTTAAATAGCTTGCTGGAAGAGTCTTTATATAACTCACTCAAAAGTATACCACGAAATAAGCAGTACTCAATTCTTTATCTGTAATTCTGAAGTTCAAAAACTCTGAAAACCAAAAATACTTCCATTAATCCAAATTATGTTAACTGATAACTAATTTCCAGACTGATAGGAAGTTGCTTAGAGTCTTTACTGATCTCACATAGAGAGAATATTTCTGTTTTATTGCAGAAATATTAATATGCTAGCTTGATCCCACTGGAAATGTTCTATAGCATAATATAAAGGAACTGATTTAACTTTCTAAAATCACAAAAAAAAAATTCTGAGTTCTGAAACATAACGTGTTCTTGAGGTTTCTGATTAATAGCTGTGTATCTTCTATTATCCCAGGGATATTCAGTCATCAGACTATTCATTATCAACTATAAAAGTTACAAATTTTACCCTACAATACTGATATGAAACAAGATATCTTTCTTTAAAAAAAAAAAACAGTAATTGTTGGTCTTGGAAGTGTCAGTTTCATGAAAAGTTGAATATCAAAATATACAACTCAAAAACTGCAACTACAAGTTCGTTAAAGGATTACAAACTTTAAAGAAAACTATATTTAACTATAATAAATGATAAAGGCTTCTTGGTAACTTATGTAACTTTTTATCAGTCATTTCTACTTTCTTGGCCTATCTATGAGTAATCACCATAATTGCATCTGAATATCCTCTTTTTTAAAGAAGCTCACTTTTATTCAAAAGAAATATGTAATTTTAAAGAAGAGTCAATTCACATGTTCTTTCATTCAAGATACAGCACATAGAGGATGAAATGTTACTTTTTCAACACAGTAAGACGAATATTACTGAAATATATTTTCAAAAGCATAACACTATATACCTAGGAAGGTATTATTCATAATCACACTTTTTTAAAATATCAGGTTTTATAGCAACACTCCCTTTTCATGCAAAAGCAAAGCATATTTAGAATAAATGGGGAAACTCCTGAGGCAAACATGGTAAGTTCTGCTTTCATTAGATAAGACGAACATGAACTGACTATTTAGCTAATAGTTCCTTACTAACAGCTTGGGTATTATACAAAGTTCACAAAACTATTAATGGAAAACTCATAGCTCTATATTTTCTATTTAGCAAACTCTTATGTCTTTACTATAAATTACTAACTCTGGTATAACTGCAAATCTATATAAATTCCCTGGTGATTACACATTACAGTTACAAATCCAAAAAGCTACAACACAATGTACTTTCTCTGGGAAAATTAATTATTCCAATTCTAGGCAGCTCAATAGTGAGAATTCAGCCACCAGCTGGCTAATATGTACAGCCTGAGCATTTACCAGCAGGCTTCTGCATTAGTAACAGCAAGATTCCATTTCACAGAAGAATACTGCAAATGCTGTGTATAAATGGTTCGCTCTCAAAGAGTCCTTAAGGCCTAAGTGTTTTATCCCCTTAAATGTTCAAGCTAACTTGCTCCACTATAATGTCATCAGGATTAATTCTGAGGAAAGCAAACAAAAGGTATAATACAATTCTCCACGCAGAATAACCAGAAACAGAGATCCTAAGGTTTACAATCTCTGCATTATAGAGCCACAAGAAATTTATTTATTGATCAATGCGTCAAATGGCTTCATTTCATTTTTCCAAAAACTAAGACTCAGAGATGTTATGTGATTTACCCAGATTTGAACCACTGGACACAAGCAGATCCTGCAACATAACCCAGGGCCTCTAGCTGAGATCAGTCTCCTTTGACCAGATAAGAGTAACTAATGCCCAGAAATGGGCTGCTTCATCAGAATTTATGAAATACACTGTGGTTTCCTATGAATTGACCATGGACTAAAATTATTTAATAAATGAATCTTATGGTATTCAAATTATTTACCAATAAAGCTGTTTTTAAAAAATCAATGGGAGGCTGAGGCAGGAGGATCATTTGAGGCTGGGAGTTCAACACCAGCCCAGGCAATATAATAAGACCCCATTTCTACAAAAAATTAAAAAAAACAATTAGTCGGGTGTGGTGGCACACACCTGTAGTCCCAGTTACTTGGGAGGCTGAGCCAGGAGGAACACTTGAGCCCAGGAGTTTGAGGTTGCAATGAGCTATGATCATGCCACTGCACTCTAGTCCCTGGGACAAAGGAGACCTTATCTCAAAAAAATAAAAAAATAAAAAATAAAAATAATCAATGGGAAGAATGGAGGGATGGATGGATATACAGATGGACAACAGTCTTATAAGGAAACATATATAGTAAAACATTAACGGTAGAATTTAGGTGGTGGGTTTAGAGGTATTTACTGCAAATTCTTTCAACTTTTCTTTGCATTTGAAGGTTTTTTTTTGATAAAATGTTGAAGAAAAATAAAAAGATAATAGGCATCATGTCTGCAACTTATTATCAAAAGGTTCAAAGAAAGCAAAGGTGATAAAATGTTAATTATTGGGGAATCTGGATGAAGGATGTAAGTTCTTTGTGCTACTTTTACAACTTTTCTGTAAATTTGAAATTGTTTCAAAGTACAGGTTAACATGGGAGACAAACCATTTGGCAGAAGTTTGTGTTTTAAGGGTCTTTAGTTTTTAAGGGAACTATATTATCTTAATATCTTCTTGAGATATACCCATCACATCAGAGCCCCTCAGTATCCCCTTTTCCCCAGACAGACCCAATGGGCTTCTAGTTAGGAAATCACAAACAAAACCAAAACCAAAACCAAAAAAAAAAAAAAAAACCCACAAATCGTTGAGTGGAGGGTAGGTTTGTATAGCTCAAACCTAACAATTCTGGCAAAAAATTTAATAGAATCTGTTCATTTAATGTAAATAAATACATGCACACAATCTCAATAGCCACTCTTTTTTAAAAAAGCCACCAACGTTTTTGTTTTGTTTTGTTTAGTTTTAATTTTACTTGGAGATGGAAAATTGGATTCTCCTTTGAGGGCAGTCTGTATTGATTAAAAAAAAAACTTCAGTTAGTCTTTTGTTATGCAAGACTAAAGCAAAGATTCTTTTCTGGAATCCACAGATGGGAAATAAAGAAGAGGTACAGAGCTCTGCATCATACTGCAAAAGAATCTCTAGGCTGTGGAGACTCATCTTCTTCACCTAAATTTTCTGGAGGTGTTAGGGACAGCTGCCTTTTTCCTACCTCTTTGCCTTGAGGAAGGGGTTCTGAAATCCCAGCGTGGGAGGAAGGCTAAAAGAAGTGCCCTTAAGGAGGCCTGGATCTTCCAGGGTGTGTTGGGCGAGAGGCTGGAGACAGCTGATGAGAGCCTATCAACTCTCACCTTGCACTAATTTCACTTTGGAAATGTGTCGTGTGTTCCCAGACCTTCTCTATAGTTGTGTAAAGTATTCGCGCTTGGACTTCGCTGCGTGGTGAGCACCTAAGTCTGGGTGCGTGTCCACCTGGATAAGGCACTAGAAAGCCTTTCAGCCTGAGGAAAACCAAGGCTGGAGACAAGAGGGGACAAGCAGGAAACCCAAGCACAGGGTCCAGAACAGGACTACATGGGATTTTGCCTGTAAATCTTCCCACAAACCTGAGGAAAGCGGCACCCTGTGGTCAGGAGAGAGGGTAAGGTGGCCCCTGTGGGCAGGACAGCATGAACCATAATAAACATATTTAGGCCAACCTAACAATTGACGGGATTTACCACAAAAAAAATATGGCACCATGAGTTTGTCTTTTTAGTCCTTCAATTAAATAAAAATATTAGAGCTAGAAGAAGTCTCAGAGCTTATCCAGAGAATTTTCCCACTTTACAGATAATGATAGCCATGGGTAACATGCTTATAGTGTACATATGCCTGGCACTGTTCTATGAACTTCACATATATTAACTCTTATAATCCTGCCAACAATCCTGGGAGGTAAGTACTATTATATCCCCATTTTATAGATGACAAAACTGAGGCTCAGAGAGGATAGCATATTGTCCAAAATTGCACTTCCTATATGTAAAAGATAAGAAAGTTGTGGCCCAAGCAGTTTAAATTTGTTATTCAAGTACACTCAGCTTCCTAATATGGATCCAGGCCAAAAATCAGGGTCTTATACCACAAGTTCGATTCTGTCTCAAGTGCCCCATGCTATCTGATGCACATCATGAAAAATGAATTGAATAACCATGTATCCAAACCTCAGAACATTTCACCATGAAAAGTACACACAAACACACGCCCATTTCACAGAGTCCCCAATATTCAATATTCAACATTGGCAAATTTTGTAGGAATGAAGAAAAGTTGTAACACCATAGTACAGAAAATTTCAGTGTAATATATGAACTATGAAATTCATATTTTATTGTGATAAGGTCTCAGAAATTTCAAAATGTTCTTATTCCTGCAGCTTAACAATTACTGTAATTAGATGAAACTAAGAGGAAGAAATAAGGAAAACTAAAGATAGAAATAGTCCTTCCATGTAGTAACTGCTCTCAGAATCCGGTACAATACCAACAGAAAGTACTTCTTTTCTTACAACAGATGATACACTGTTACCTGTCTGCTCATTTTCAAATGAGCTGCTGGTGTGAGCTTGGGCCTAGTATTGTGCATTTGTTGACATTTACTCCCTACTGAATCCCCATTGCCTATCCTAAATTTCTTTCTTACCCCTTATTTAGAGAAACAAAAAATAATCCAGTAGTGCTCCCTCAAAAGTCTTATAAAGTAATGGGTGCACTTGTTTCTCAATTCAAGGCCTTCATATTTCTCCTTAAGATAAATTATTGAAATAGACCAATTTAAGGTACGAATATACTAGTAATATCAAAGCTGAAGTCAAAGTTTACTCTATTATTAGGTTTTTAAGAGGGTGAACAATGCTCAAACATCTCAGCACTTATAAGGTAATTTCAGCATTTAAAACACTGCTGACCCACTGAAGTGCTGGGTCAAAATAAAAAGGCAAACTCTTTATGTCTAGATGAATGACTTCTTTCTGTCAGGCTGAGCAAATCCTGAGAAATTCTGATGTTAACTGTCATTATAGAACATCAAAGTTTGGGTGTTTTTTTTCATAACACATACCAGGTAGAGTGAAGAAGCATTAATATCCTAAACTTCTCGTAAACCTTTAACCCTGCTGATAAAAAGAGATATTTTTTAATAAGAGGAAAAAAGTTGAACAGCAATTGTCATTTTGTATTCATGATTTGATTTTGAGCACCTCTAAAGATACTAAAAAGTGTTAATGAAAAACTATATCATATATGGTGGTAGTAGAAACAACCAAATGTTTTCCTAGCAGCATGAACCAGAGTTTAGATGCTAAACCTTGAGCTAAAAAGATATTCCCATAAATTTTTAAAAACTGATTTAATCAGATGATTTGTTAAAGAAATAGGTTGGATTTTCAAGTTTAGAAAATAACATGGATGCATTATACTTCAAGATAAAGATTTTCAAGATTTTCGATCATAGGATCTCTCTATACTCTTAAAATTTTCAAGGACCCCAAAAACTTTTCTTTATGTGGGCTACATCTATAACTACTTACTGTATTAGACATTACAACTGAGAAGTATTAAACGGATGCATATTCAGGCGCACATTCCAACATCCTTCAGACTTTCATAGCAATGATGTCATACATATCACCTTAGTATCTAGAAAACTCCACTGCGTATCTATGAGAGAATGAAAGTGAAAAAAGCAAATGACATCTGAGAATTACTATAAATGCAGCTTTGATCTTGCAAAACCTCTGAAAATGGTCTCTAGGACCCCCAAAGATACCTGGAGAAGACTTTGAGAACAGATTTTTAGTATAAAATATCATATCCAATTTAAAAATGTTGGAACTCAGAAAATAATACCCCCCAAAGAAGGAAGGCCTCAGAAGCAGCCTAAGAAGCAAAAGTTTTTCTCTGACCTTCTCCTGCCCTCCTGTCTCTCAGTCCCATTCCCCCTGAGACTAGCCATAGAAACTAGAATCCCTCTTCCCCAAGGCAGGTAGTAGAAACCAGAACCCTCTTCTCCCCAAAGCCAACCATAAAATCTAAAAATATTTCTATAACTTTCCCTCTGCCTTTCTGTGTAAAAACTGGCCATAAATAAATTATCTGACCTACCTTGTTTGACTGTAGGTCATAAGACCCCCATTCCAGAGAGGGCCTTGCCCCATACCCAGAAGGAAGGAATGTATGCTCAGAGGCCAAGAAGAGTCTAGACAGACAGGCATTGCTGGGTTTCCCCACTCAGTCTATTAGCATTAGATCAGACCCTTTTGTCCATACACCTTTCTACATGGCCATCTATGCTACTGACACTAAGCATAAAAACAGACAATGTCCCCTGTATTTTTAGGCCTTCATTCTGAAGTCTTCCATGTAGACACTAAATAAATTTTTTATGTCTTTTCTCCAATTAATCTGCCTTTTGTGAGTTGATTTTTCACTGAACCTTCAGAGGGTAGAGGGGAACTTTCTCCTTGGCCCCTACAAAATCAAAGCATTAAAATATGAATTTATTAGCCACACCTCCCCAAAAAAACATTTCCACACTCACAGGGCACCACCCCATGTGATCTTTGTTTCCTTGATGCTGTTGTTATGTCAACATATTCAATGGGAATAAGTACTTGACTCTTGAGAAGAAAGGTAAGAAAGAGGCTCTTGTTTGTCCCCCAATATTAATTTTGCCTTTCATAGTAAAACTCCTGAACTTCACCTAGGTGCATGCCTGCTCAGGTAGAAAATACATTTCTCAGACCTCTTTGCAACTTAGTGTGGCCATGTGACTAAGACCTGGGCAACTGGAATATGAACCACTGCTGCATTTTACATTAAATAGACGAGGAGGTTTTCCCTGGCCTCCTGCTCTCTTTCCACTTGTTGAGAGATAACAACTAACAAGGTGGAGACTACAGGATTAGGATGTCAGAACTGCACTATTCTAAATTTCTCACTACTGGGTTTGCTATGGGACAGGGCGGATGACTTCTCTCTCTCTTTGTTTTAGCTTGTAAATAATACACTCTCATAGCTTCTTTTCTCTATTAGTAGGGCAGGTTTGTCTCTCTTACACACACACACACGATGTGCATTGCTTTTGAAACAAATTCAGAACCAATAAGAGATACAGAAGATTCTATCTCAGGAGGTAGAAGAGAAGACGACTTCTTGCTCAGTTAGTAGCATCCCTTTGTTACTTAGGTAATTAATACCTAAGTGTTAGCTAAATAACAGCAACACAATCTCTATTTGGGGGCAGAAATACTGTGTCATTCCATGGGCTACTTCCAATCAGTTCCCAAAAGTATTAATCTCATTCAGCTGTCAAGGGTGCCCTTCATTATTCAACAAAGTAAAATACCTGTTAAGGTGTGTCTCTGTTAAAGCCTCTTACCTCGGTGTCACAAGTACCCTAAAACATCCTCATATTTTATGGGACGGAACTCTGGGCTCCTTTTTCGAACATCTAAAAAGATTCAGAAATCTTTTCCAAGGAAAAAGGCACAACCCTCTCTAGACATAAGCTTGAGGCCTCCTCTGAGAAACTGCACTCGCTCCCCTCAGCATGCAGCAGCTCTCACTTCTACTTTTCCTAGCGCATCTGACTGTGCACCCGCATGCCCGACAGCCGCAGCAATGCAATTCTGTGCTAAGGTAAACAGGATCTAGCAAGGAGTTCCTCCAGTCTAGCAGAGGCTGCGGGTTGCAGTGGAGGTTCCCAACACCAGCACTGTCAATCCCTTCAGCCGTCTTAGCAAAACAGAAAACTAAGGACACACAAAAAGAGGACTTCATCAAGCTAAATATGTTCAATTTAAAGGTCTGTTCTTTCATCAGAGAGTATGTCCTTCCTATGAGATGGAATTAATAACGTAGTAGCCTTTTTAAAAATATATTTTCTTAACAAAATTTAAAAAAAAATAGGCAGCCCTATTCCAGTATCTAGATTCTGAAATTTAATTCTACTGGGCCCTTTTGCTAAACATTTGGGAAACATCTAGAGCACGCGGTTTGTTTTTTATTTCCTTTAATTTTTAATCCATAACATAGGATGTCTATTCTACCTTACAACTTTAATTTATAATTAAACAACCTAACCAAACATGACATTAGAGAAATAGTGGTAACTGACATTTGCACAGCACTTTATTATTGGCAAAAGATTTTCAATTATATTATTACTTAAAATTCAAAACAACAGGAGAGTCCTTCTAAGGGATGTTGCTAATTATTCATTCTTGAGCACCAGATACTCAGAAAGCTTCTCAACTGAACCCTCTCTCTGGACCCCAGAGGAACCACTTTAATCCCACCCAAAGTAGTATTAAGTCCTTTATGTCCACTGATATCTTATGTAAAAACACTTACTGGGGGGTTCGTTGTAAACATAACAGTTTCATGATACCTTCTGTCAAAGTCATTTTCTCTCATGAACTGATATACCTATTTCCTTCAAAGGAAAAAGAAACTGTGAAACATAACAAGGTCTTTCTTTCCTTTAGGCTTCTAGAGAGCAAATAAGTTAGGGGGCAATTACTGTGGCTTTCCCCTGACAGATATTTTAATATAATTATTTCCTTTTTTTCTACTTTACAATTGATATTTTCTTTTTTATTATACATTAAGTTGGTTTTGTTAAGAAAATTATTTGTGGTGCTAATTCTAATCCTGACTTTGCCATTTATTGGCAAAGTTTACAAAACTAATGCTTTTCTCATTTGTTGAAAGGTATGACAATACCAATAGGAGGAGAGAAAAGTAACTAGGGAATATTGGGTTATTCCCAGTATGTAATGACATAGCATTCTCTCTGCTTTTGTGAAACGTGTATGCATGCTGAATATTGACATCGGTATAATGCACGACGTTCATGCACTGTGTGACCTTCGATATCTTGTTAAATGTCTTTTAGAAACTAAAACTTTAAAAAGCAATTGTAATGGCTCAAAATTTTCTCATTCGGAAAGTTCAATACTTTAAATGTGATAAATCTTTTTGCTCCATTAGATAATATAAAAATCTAAAACACATTTACATTCAATTATACAGTAAGTTATACATTTAGAACAATACACTTTGTAAAAATGCTATTTTCATGCTATGTAATAGATGCTGGCTGGAGTGATATTTATTTAAATGCTGATTATTGCTGTAACTTAAAGTCCCTCTGACTTGACCATGAATAGGGGATAAATTATGACTTACATTTAATTACAAATGAAAAATTTTACTGCAAGGATAAACTAATTTAACTGCTAGCTCACCAAGTTTAAAATGACAATGTTTTGTTTGTTCCCATAGGAAAAAAAATGCTAAAATGTAAGCTCCATAAAGCTACTGATTTCTGTCCGTTTTTCTCACAGATGTATCCATAGCACCTGGCATATAAGTGCTCAATAAATACCTGTTACGTGAGTAAAAGGTTATAAAGAAAAAAGAAAAAAAAAGCCAATGACAAGATTGTGACTGCTGCTATGTGTATAATGTAGTCTTCAGGTGTGTGATTGCATGTGTTCCTTCAGATTGGCATAAGATTTTTTCATAAAAATCTATAGGTCACATAATATATGGTATAGACTGTATCTTTGTGTCCCCTCAAAATTCATATGGTGAAATCCTAACCCCAGTGTGATGGAATTAGCAGGTGGGGCTTTTGGGCTGTGACCCCTCATGAATGAGATTAGTGCTCTTTGCAAAGGAGATCCCAGAGAGCTCTCTCAGCCCTTCCACCAAGTGAGGACACAGTGAGATCATCTATGAGCCAGTGCCATGAGACACTGAATATGCTACACCTTGATCTTGGATTTGCACCAGCCTCCAGAACAGTGAGAAATAAATTTCTGTTGTTTATAAGCCATCGAGTTTATGGTACTTTATTATAGCAGCCAGAACTGACTAGGACATATAAGGAATGAAAAATAAGCAAGGCAAATTTTATTTTTTGACTTTCCACAGGATTTTGATAGCCTAAGAAAATAGACCCATTTTAAAAAGTGTATTTGGGCAAAGCTTTTTAGTGGTTATAGATGATAGAAAAATGGACAGTCAGGGCCTCCAACATTTACTTCCAAACTATTGTGAAGAAAAATAAGAATCATCTTTGTGAGTCAGCATTTTAATCACACCATGTTTCTTCTCATAAGCCTTCAACAATTTAAAATTGCCTCTTAACATCATATGAAACTTAATCGTAGGCTTCAAGAGTCTTAATCAAGTCTCCTTTCTCATCTACTCCTCCCCAATCATACTAAAAATAATTCCAGCAAAAAGCAAATCACAGAGAGCCCTATATCTCTGATTGTAATTCTAGGTCCAGTCAGGACAATTTTATAAAAAGAACAAGAATTGACCCTCCTCTCATAGATTACATATATTATTTCTCCAACCTGAAAAATCTCCTCTTCCTCCTCATTCTAATTCTCCTCCTCTTCCTTCTTTATCTACATCATGCTCCTGAGCCCTTTTTTTATAGCAAAGGCAGAGTTGGCCTTTCCATGAAGTCAATGCACTTAAGCTTTTGCCTTACAGGCATGGACTTCTCCCAAAGAACTAGGAAGAGCCACAGCAATATGATCACATAGTCATGTGCTTTTAAAAAAAAATTTCAAAAGTGAGATAGTTTACCCGCGGTTACCTAAGAAATGTTCCTTTTTTCACTCCAACCTCCTCAGACCTACACTTCCTTTTGTGTCAGATAATCTAAGAGAGTCCATGGCATTTTTGAAAGGTAAGCAAAAGGGAGCTGACTTGGGAATATTTGTAATTTGGGTTCAGCAAGATATATTTCTGTAGCTCCCCATAACTTCTGTGTACAGTTAAGTTATTGCTGGTGTTGTTGCTGTAGGAACAGTATCCTACAACACTCATAGCCCACTGGACTTATGACGTGAACGGTACTTGGCCAGAAATCACGTCAGCTCAATAATATGTCCTACAGTGCCTGGCACCAGAAGTTTATGGGTAGCACATGAGGAAAAGAAGTACCTTCAATGCACAGAGTCAAAGATCATCTGTAGAAAATTTACCCAATCATGAGATATAGTATAAAACTGTAAGTGGAGGATTTTGTCCTTAATGAAGTCTAACCCAAAAAGAAGTTCTCTCCTGTCTGGAATATACTCAATAATGCAATATATGCCATGATAAATGCATGATACATTTTTCTTTCCTTGATGGGAATTATATGACATTAAATTTATCAGAATTTGTGTTTTTAAGCCCTAAACTTGTAGTAGCGCCATGAAAAATGTGAATGTCATTGGATAAAGTTTCATCTTTTATTGTACCTTGATGAATTGTACCTTAGCTTTACATTATCAATAATAAGCTGTAAAGCTGAGAGAAACTTTTCTGAACTATAAAATATAAATTTCAATCAACTATGCTAGAGAAAAAGTGATATTTACTTTCCATTTTCTGCATAAAAATATTCTAAAACTCATGTCATCAGAAGATACCATCAGAGTACACAGCCAAGAATTAAGGGCAAAAGCAATTATACAGATGTATCAGGCAGTTAAAAAATAAAAGCTATCCAGATTGTGTGTCCTTTTATTTTTGTTTGATTTGTTATAATTTCTTTACTCATGTGAAATATTCACTTAATGTGAAATTCTGTATTTTCAATAAAATATAAAATCCTTTTGTATACTTTTAATTTAAAAAGTGGCCATCTCTCCCTATTTATATAAGCTTCATGTCTCACAAAAGCTGATTTGTTTTCTCTGTAAAACTTTCCTAAATTAATATTATTCAATTTAAGTATTTTCTCTCACTATAGCAACAAATCTACAGAAGCAGCTGTGAGCACCCAATGCAGCAAATAGAAGAGACAATGCAATTCAGGTTGTTCCTTCAGTCACAGTAGAGATAAAGAAGAAGAAAAAAACACATACGAGGAAAGGTCAGTGAACGGCAAGTCTTTGATTCACCCCAAAAAGTTGTTCATTACAGATTCAATGAAGATTTTGCCCAATCTGTGTGCATTTAAGCAATTAGGTACTCAAACTAGATTAGGTTGAACAAAAAAGAAAAAAAAAGGCTAGAAACTCTCAGAAGCTTTATGAATCTGAAACTTCCTTAAAATAGGACAAGCGACTATGATCTCAAAAAGCACGCAGCACAGAGATGACATTAAGCTGATTGATTTTTAAATTTTATCCTGCAAACTGAAAGCCCTCAGCAGATGCAATATTCCACACAAGGCATGGATGATAGTTATCAAAACTTAAATACAGCTTTCAAAGATGTACTTGGCCTAGAGGCCACTCTAGGTTAATATTATAAGACACTAAGAAGAAAGCAGGAATTGATAGAGATGACAAATAAAAGGGCCCTAGTATTACTAAATTGGCTTTCAATTAAAGCAGTCGTTCTCAAAGAAGCTCCGTGGACCAGCAGCATGACCTAGCAACTTGTTACAAATGTAAATTCCTAGGTCCAGGCAAGGCCCACTGAATCAGAAACTCTAGGCATGAGGACCAGTAATATGTATTTTAATAAACACTCCAGGGGATTCTGATGCACACTCATGTCTGAGAATCACTATATTAAAAAAGCCAGAGAGTAATATCTCCTTGGATACTCCATCAAGAGAGTTTTAAGTCCTATCATCACAGACAATTCATGTTTTCTTCCATACCGTCTTGTTAGGCAGAATAGTAGATTAGCACTTGCCTGCATTCATCATTATGTGTGGATTGTCTCAGGGGAAAATTAATTTGATATTAAAAAAATAAAAGTACAATATGGATGAACCCCTAAGATGATATGCTAATTAAAAGAAACCAGATGCAAAAACTATATGTTTAATGATTCCATCTATATAAAATGTTCAGAAAAGGCAAATCTATAGAGAGAGAGCACAGATGAGCAGTTCTCTGAGGATGAAGATGAGAGGAATGGGAATGGACTATAAACCAACCTGAAGGACCTTTTTGGGATAATGGACATGTGTTAAACCTGGGTAGTAGTGAGGGTTGCATATCCCTGTAAGTTACTAAAAATCACTAAATCATATATTTAAACTGTTGATTTTTATAATACATTTATTGGTTTCATAGGGCTGATCTAACAAAATATCATAAACCAGGTGGCTTAAACTAACAGAAATTTATTATCTCACAGTTCAGAGGGTTAAAGATACAAAATCAAAGAGTCAGCAGGGCCATGTTCCATCTGAAATACGTGAGGAATAAGCCTTCTAAGCTTCTGCCTAGGTCCTGGTGTTGGCCGGTAATCATTGCCAATCCTTTGTTTGTAGACACAACACTCCAATCTCTTCCTCTCTCATCACATATGGCAATCTTTCCCCTGTGTGTCTCTTATCTTTTCTTATAGGAATACCAGTCATATTGCATTCAGAGCCAACCCTGCTGCAATTGCCCTCATCATAACTAATTACATCTGTAACAACCCTACTGCCGAATAAGGGCACCTTCAACATACCTTCTGGACAGACACAATTCAACCTACGACAATATGCAAATTATACCTCAATAAAGCTGTTAGAGAAAACTATTACAAGGTGTCCTCACAGAAGTTCACAGGATACTTGAACATGTGCCATTAAAAACATCTCCTATAGAAACAGTGGTATTAGCAATGGAGGAGTTATTATCACCCATTTCTTAAAAAGACGTCTTAAGAATTCATGTACCTCAACTCACTCCTGTTAGATAAGGATATTAAAAATCTCCTAAAAGCAGTGATCCCCAGTCTTTTTGGCACCAGGGACCGTTTTCATGGAAGACAATTTTTCCACAGACTGGAGGGCAGGGGTGGGGATGGTTTCAGGATGATTCAAGTGCATTACATTTATTGTGCACTTTATTTCTATTATTATTACATTGTAACATATAATGAAATAATTATACAACTCACCATAGGCTGGGGACCCCTGTCCTAAAGAACAAAGGCTCATACCTCAGTAAATGGAGGAGTTCAGTTTCTACAGTTAGCAGTAGACATGAATGAGCAGAGGAAGGAAAAAGGCAAAGCATTAAATATTTTTTGAAAATGTGGTTGTGTTGGAGGAGGGGGTGCCTGCTACAACACAGCCACCTTCTGCAGCAGGATCCAGAAACTATATAAAAGAGGCATCTGGCTCTAAACTTAATGGACGAGGCCTTGGCTGCTCAGTCTGACCCAGTTTCTAACTTTTATTCTCATTTTATCCACTTACGTGCTTTCTTGGGTGTTTAACTTTTGTTTTTGTTATTATTGTTTGGTTGGTTGGGTTTGGAAAAGCCCTTTTTTGTAATAGCTCTATTCCCATTAAAGGAAAATTTAAATTTGAGTTTTCCTTTTATAGTTTTCCAAATATTAAATTCCATCAGGAATGGAGAGTACTGTAAGTAGAGAGCCACCACGCCCTGTATGAATACATTCATTGCTAAAAATTGTTAAATAAATCTATTCTGTTGAAGGAGGGCCTATCACATGTGACTTAACACATTACCTATAACGTATCTATTTATAGTCTCAGAACTGTATCCCCTTTAGCTGGTCCTTTTTAAAATTTCTTCCACAGCACTGTCAATTTGTAGTATGTTTTATAATTTATTTATTTATAATGGTCATTGCATACCATTTGTCTCCCTGAGTATAATATAACTTACCTGCACAGGGATCTTTTTCTTTATTTTTTTCCATTTATAAACATCTTAAGTGCTTAGAAAATTATATGGCATATAATACACACTTATTATATATCTATTCACTTTACTGAATATTCTTGCTATTATCACTTGAAATTCCCTAATCCTTTCTCCCGCCTCCTCTACCACTTCAAGTAATCTCCGACTTTGACCTGATGGACCCAGGACAATTTCATCTTAACTGACTTGCTATCTCTCTAATGCTATGGCTTCTCTTTTATGAAGTTCTATGCACAATTTAGTTTTCTCTCTATAGTCATGAGATATAAGGAATTTAACATGAAAAGAGCAAAAAAACTTTTTCTGCAGCTTCATAGTTCAGCATAGAGCAAAATTGTTCTGAAAATAAAAAGCTCTGGCTTAAGAAAGCTTTTATTGAGATCTAAAGATTCCTTGTGGAAGTCCAAATACAATAGACTGTCTATTCAACTAATCTTGACAAACCAATTAGATTGACTATCTCTTAGAATTTATAACTTTCTACACTTTTTAATTTTCTGTGAAATAATAGTAAGCTTCTAAATACTTTGTGAAGCTTAAGAATTCATAACAGTGTTTATCAAATTGTCACCTGCATCAAAATCATCAGACTTATTAAAACAGACTGCTGGGTCCTACCCTGCAGAGTGTCTCATTTAGTAGGTCTGGGATGGAGCCCAAGAATTGGCATTTGTAAGAAGTTACCTGTGATGCTGACGCTGCTGATCTGGGACCACTGATATACACCATTCTAAGCTTTCATTTGTTTCCATTTCCCCCCCAAGATTCTTATAGATTTCTCATGTGAAAGGGCATATCCATTATGGTTCTGAATCATGAGTTAGCTCTCCCACAAGTTAAACATAAAAATCACTGCAAATGCATAAGAATCATAAAGTCCAATCCAAATCCCTTAGTAGTATACAGAAGAGTCCTTCGAGGGCTTCTTGAAAGACTACAGGTACTGTACCTGCTCAGACTCTTTCAATCAACTCTGGAAACATTCAAGATGAACAAACTGTATAAGTCCGGGGCAGCTATAGGCCAGTGAAAGGAGCCCTAGATACAGATTCAGACTAAGTTTCTTGGACTAGCCATGGATTGAAGATTCAATTATCATCATTCTAAAATGTGGATAATAAGGCCAACTTTGCAGGGTTATAATGAAGGTAAAACTAGATCACGCATTTAAAGATGGTATCAAATCATTTTTTGAAAAGTAGTACAAAATTTGAGACTAGTGTATTGATAATTTTCTGAACTTTAGTTTGTGAATAAAAGAGACTATTTGCTTGTTGACCACAAAATTTTGTTCCTTTCTCTATCTAAAATGTGAAGAAAATATCTATATAGGCAAAGGTAGTGAAAAACTATGAATGAGTGATTATCACATGACCCTCAACTTTTATTCCACATGAAGACTAAATTTAAAAACCAATGTGTTAATCAGCAACCTAAATTTTGCAACACTTTATTTATTTTCATGTTCCATCTGAAATACGTGAGGAATAAGCCTTCTAAGCTTCTGCCTAGGTCCTGGTGTTGGCCGGTAATCATTGCCAATCCTTTGTTTGTAG
>NW_012148197.1:414392-431885 GCF_000956105.1 Propithecus coquereli | reverse complement strand
GATGGGAAGGAGAGATTCCCCAATTGTGGTGAATTAATAAATCTTTCTAGAAGTGTATCAGTTGACCACTATCATTTTTAACAGAGATGAAAGTCACTTGACTTTATCATGAAAAAATGCTAAGTTTACATAAAATATTAACAATATAGAGCATGCTTAATTTGTATACATGATTTGAGGAATTAACTTAGAAAGAATAGCACCTATCAAAGTATCTCACATAGCTACTGAATAATAAATAATAGGTGGTAACTGCTTTTGCAGCTATCAGCAGCTTACAACATGGTAGTTACAGGAAAGGTAAAAGTTTTATAGCACAGCTCTGCTTCTTCATTTTTCTAGTCTCTTAAATGCAGATGGCATTGCCTTATGGTCTGGTAGGAGCTGTTTACTATCCTCTTATGGTCCTAGGTCGGCCAGAAGGCCATCTACCTTCAGAAGGTAATTCACTCTCATTATTTTCTTTCCTCTTCTCTCTTAATTCACTGAAGCAAATACACTGACCAGATGTGTTTTTAATGAGTCTATATTTATAAAGATTCTGAGGGTCCCTAGATAAAAAAGAAATATCAATATACTTTTCAAAGCCCATTCGAGGAGTGAAATCCTTAAGAACCAAGAAAACAGACGCTTACTAATGGAGATACATCAAGATACTCTCCATTATTGGAAAAGGCAAGGAGTTGAATGACAAGCTTAAATTTGTTAATTCAAAGGATATATATTCCTTTATCTCAGAGGATGATTCTTATTAAAATGCTGCCGTATAAGCCATATAACAAAGGAAAAAACATTTTTCTCTCCTCATCTTGATATTGAGTTAAATTTTATATCAGAGTTAGTAAAGCATTGAATGCTGGCTTTTAATTTATAACTCCACTAAGTAATATAATTTAGTGATCTCAAGGAAACAAATTCCTAGATCCTAGTACAATGGCCTACAACCATGGGGAATATGGTGTTCATTAACTCCTGGTCATTGCCAACTCTTGCTTACCTTGCTTTGAGTAGCAGAGATTTAGGAATGAGGATTTGTGTCTTTTCCCTTTAAATTCAATCTCATGTCATACCAATGTTCAGATCAATAACTGGAAAGGCGATTGAAATCCTATTTAATGCCATGTACACATTCATTTATCTGTACTAACATCATCCCAAAATAACAAATGTGGAAACTGAGGCTCAAAGAAGTTAAATGACTTCTTGGAGTCGCATGATGAGTAAGTGCAAGAGCTAAGTGATTCTTGAATCAAAACAGATGCTCTTCCTACTACATTGTGTTAACTTTCTTTGTTATTGTTTACTAGTATTCTATTTCATTAATGATCCTATGGATAATTGTAATCTTATTCATTTTTAGCAATAAAGACTATTATATAATGTTCATGTCTATAATTATGATAGTCTAAATCCATTCTGTATAATTGAAGGTATCAAAATATTTCAAACAAAACTAACTTTGGGATCTTAGGAAAAAGTCTTGCTTTAGGCTTTTCCCATATGCAAGAGCATGCTCTCTAAATGCATATCAGGATTGGGGGAAGGAAGGACAGGTATAGTCAGACCTGACACAAGGTCTTTTCCCTATCTGTCCAACTCTCAAGTCCTCCACTTACCTCCAATAAATAGGCTGGAATGTACAGACAGAACTAAAAAAAGAAAAGGCAAGAAAATATAGAAGCAAGCAAATTTCAGTTCAATGGTGATAATAATAAGAGGAAAACAATTAGTTTTTAGAAATACCAATGAAATCAATGTTTTATAGGAAAGCAGTATATTATTGAACCTGAATGGGTGACCTACTGTCAGTGTGCAAGATTGAGACAGCCTCAGGTTACCTTAAGTTGCAGACGTTTGTTGAGGGATGTCCAATGGTCTCACACTCAGCTAGATTTTCATCTCAGCAGCAGCCCAGCTCTCCGCTCTTGGTCTTTTCTATTTTACTCACTGCTTTGCCTTCTATGGCTCCTGCCCCTAGTAATTGTTTTCTTTGAAATTTCTCCATTCTTCATATTTCGTGGTATTTGCATAAAACATGGAGTCTCATAGATTCCCCATCATCCACTGCTCTTGAATTCCACATCTTCAAGGGAGAGATTTGCTCACTATTTCACTACAATAATTATTAAGTACAAAAGCTTTGTTGGTCGGGCCAAGAGCATGCTCCAACACAGTAATTATAAAGAAAGCGATATTATCTTTCCCTTGTTAGTAAGATTTAGTATCAATCTAGTGATTATAACAAGGCACAACAAATACTACTAAAAGTAAAATGAAAAATGTGGGCAGCCTATTACATGGTAAGTGGAAGTAGCAACTACGTCATTGAAGAGAATCTCTAAATCCCTTCGAAGTTTAGAAGTTATATCCTAAAAGACATAACCAAGTAGACTTGCCTTCTTAGTTAAGTCCCTTTTTCTCATAGAGAGTTTCCAGTGTCCTAATGTTGATGAACTAAAGCATACCATCCATAAATAACACTATCCAGATATTTGTATTGTTTATTGGTTTCTCTTACAATATCAACTGGCTATTCTTAACTCCTTGTGGGGTAAAACTATGAGCATGGTTTTGGTGGCCTTTTGTTTATTGGCTGCCAAAGGAAGAATGAGTCTTTTTAGAACATCTGACCATGGTGGGCCACCAAGCCAGCTGAGCAACCAATTTCTATAGAGTAACTTTATGTCTAAATAGCCTAATTTCTGTGCTTCTAAAGTAAAATACCTGTTATCCAATCTAAGACGAAAGTTTTCTTTTGATAATAAATGGGGTAGGATTTAACCAGTATTTCAAGTTCATCTCAGAAGCAATCTGCTGGAATATAAAGTTCTAATCTAAAACAAGTATAGGAAAGTCACGTCTTTGAATACAACATTTCCTCAAGAATTTTCCAGTCAGGGTATGTAATACATATTTAATAAGTATTCAAGAACAATGTAATTGTAATCTTCAGACCCCATCGTTTTCTCTCAAAGTAATGAAGTGATGGAAGCTTCATATATCCCTGGTAAAAATAAATCACATTGGCCATTGTTAGGTGACACCTGAAGTCCAGTGCTCATGATTCAAAAGAATCATATAGAGTCATAAAATGTCAAGGCTTATATGGTTCAATATTTTCCACTTTATTTTTCAATAGAGCAATAGTCTAACTAGATTCTTTTATATCTAACAAAAAGTCATAGGAGTCAAATTTATTTAGAAATATTGTACATTTTATTTTTCCCTTTCCCTCTACTTCGAATAACCCCTATCTCCTTGTTCATCTAGTAAATTTCTATCATTATGCTAAAATTCAACAGAGTGCATCAGCTTTACTAAGAATTCCTTTAACTCGACCAAACAAGATTGTCATGCTATCTTCCTTGCTTCTAGAATACTGATTGTGTGTGTATTACAGCACACACTGCATTGTTATTGTAATTGTCTGTTAACAAGATGTCTCCAACTCAACAACTAGATACTTCATTGTGTTATATTCATCTTAAACATGTATGTCTGATGGGAAGGAGAGATTCCCCAATTGTGGTGAATTAATAAATCTTTCTAGAAGTGTATCAGTTGACCACTATCATTTTTAACAGAGATGAAAGTCACTTGACTTTATCATGAAAAAATGCTAAGTTTACATAAAATATTAACAATATAGAGCATGCTTAATTTGTATACATGATTTGAGGAATTAACTTAGAAAGAATAGCACCTATCAAAGTATCTCACATAGCTACTGAATAATAAATAATAGGTGGTAACTGCTTTTGCAGCTATCAGCAGCTTACAACATGGTAGTTACAGGAAAGGTAAAAGTTTTATAGCACAGCTCTGCTTCTTCATTTTTCTAGTCTCTTAAATGCAGATGGCATTGCCTTATGGTCTGGTAGGAGCTGTTTACTATCCTCTTATGGTCCTAGGTCGGCCAGAAGGCCATCTACCTTCAGAAGGTAATTCACTCTCATTATTTTCTTTCCTCTTCTCTCTTAATTCACTGAAGCAAATACACTGACCAGATGTGTTTTTAATGAGTCTATATTTATAAAGATTCTGAGGGTCCCTAGATAAAAAAGAAATATCAATATACTTTTCAAAGCCCATTCGAGGAGTGAAATCCTTAAGAACCAAGAAAACAGACGCTTACTAATGGAGATACATCAAGATACTCTCCATTATTGGAAAAGGCAAGGAGTTGAATGACAAGCTTAAATTTGTTAATTCAAAGGATATATATTCCTTTATCTCAGAGGATGATTCTCATTAAAATGCTGCCGTATAAGCCATGAACCAGTACCCAGTATAATACCGTCCTGAGTTTTCCCCACACGACGTTCATTTCCAAAATTGCAGAGGGACCAACACCTGCCAGAGTGGAGCAGGTATATAATTGAAGTCTTAAACTGCAGAGTGTTACACTGAATGTTGCCTCTCCTCACTGGCAAAAAAAAAAAAAAAAAAAACAACAACAACAAGAAAGAACACAGATCAAGGGAAGATAAATGCATTGGAGTCATGTTCATGGTCTATGAATTGGGAGCATTGGGGGAAAAAAACCATGAATACAAAGAAAGAGACATGTAGGCCAATGACAATGAATCCAACATTCTGACAATGTTGAAAAAGGAAAATAAACAGACAAGAATGTCACATTCTGAGGTATAAGTTTGTCTTTTTTGACTATCATAGGTCTCAGGTTAAGAAAATTAAGAAATAGACTTAGGGGGTATTAATAACAGGGGTGGGGAGTGGGCAATTCCTAAGACATAACTCTTAGTGACCTCATTTTGTATGTAAAATCTTTAAACATTGAATTGGCCTTTTCCTGGAAATAATTCTTGACAAAACATACCTATAAAGGAAACAGTGCAACATCCAAATGTCAAAGTCATTCACTTTGTAGAAGGTGAAAGGTATTCTTCGAAAGGGGGAAAAAAAGCTTACTTCACTGAAATTAGAAGTGTTTTATCATTGATTTTTGAACATGATGACTTGTAAATTGAGAGCAGGATGTAGAAAAACAAAATACTTTCACAATCTGCTTCTAACACTTATAAAGGACTAAATTTGAAGACTTATGATTTTCCTTAACATAGCTGCATTTATTTGTTCTTTAAAATATTATTTCTGAATAGGTAATTCATATATATATTGAAATGTCTTGCCTCTCATCCATGCTCCCAACTACTGGTTTCGGTCCCCAAATAAAACACTATTACCAGTTACCTGTGTTATATGACTACTCTATGTACGTATAAATATAGTATCTTATTGACATTTAAAGCAAAATTTGAGTTCACAGAAAGTTTGCATCTGTTTACTAGGAATAAGAAAAAAGTATTAAGTATTAGTGAAATCAAGGGTAAACTTTTTTTTGTTTTATAGAATCTTTACAAATTTTAACTACTTCATCCTTAATGTAAATAGTGACATTATCATGAACTGTACCACTTCTCCCATGAGCTAAAGTATGAAATATGTAACAAAAATTTGTATTAAAAACATGAGCTAAAGTATGACATATATAACAAAATTTGTAACGAACTTTTGCATTAAAATGTATTTTATACATTTGAATATAACTCTGGCAACTTGTAATTCTATCCATGCTATTGGGTTTTAATGATTTCCCAAGACTAGACAAAACATGACTTTTCTGCTGGCAGTATCAGTCTCTTTATGATTCCCAGACTCGTGTCTCCAGGTACAGCCCAGGCTCCAGGGACTTTCTTGACATTAGCAAGAAATGACTCAAGATTTTCCAATCTCAAAGGCCACATTTGCTACTATTGGAGTTGGAACCTTGGGCACTAGTTCTAGTTGGGTCCCTGTCTTGTTTCTTGTGTCTGAGATCCTGTCTTAATAAAGCATAACATATGTCAAGCTTTAGATGTGAGTTCTGCTTCACTCTTAAACTGGGATCCTGCCTCTGTGCCCAGGGCTGGTTTTTCCAGGGGTCAGTTGTATCTCTGTGTGGCTTTACCTATCACTTGTGTTTAGAGCCCCAGTGATGGAACGCTGGCTAACCGTAGATACTCCTGTTAACTTTGTAGGGATATAAATGGTTTGGCTGGACTATTACTTTCCAAATACTGTTTCCTCTTCCTTCCTTTCCAAATACTCTCTTACCACTATGTTCTACTTGTAGCCCTTATAATGCTGTCCCTTTTGGGATGGACAGCTTAAGGCTATCTATCATACCTTTTCATGGTCAATTGGATCATATCCAATTTTGTCTAAGTAGGAATGCCAAAATATAGACTTATTCACAAAATAATATTTACCATTCAAAAATATGAATTCATCTACCAACTAGATAGAGTCCAGGGAATGGAGAAAGCAACAAGGGGATGGCAGAATTACCTGAGCTTCCTGTTACTGACAAAAATCCACTTCAGAAACAGAGCTCGAATACTTCATTCTAAGGTAACATGATTTGCTTTTCTCATAGAGGAAGTACAGCTTGGTAAAGGGTATGGACTAGATTAAGTCTTACTTCTGTCTCATACTAATTATGTGACCTCAGCAAAATTACTTATGTTTCCAAGAGCTTCCACAACTATGAAATAGGGGATGATATTAATAGCACCCATCTCACAGGATTTTTGCGATGGCTAGATGGGATAACACATTTAAAGCACCTAAAATAGCATCTGGTATGTAGTATTACTTAATAAATATTAGCTCTAATAATTTGAATACTAGGAATGTTCATATTTATTGTTCAAGAGAATTAATCCTGTGCAGGGAAATAAGAAAACAAAGAACCTTTTCATTCTTCAGAAAATTCTTAGAAAAGAGATGTGGCTGGCAAGATAAAAATAGTAAAAGCTAATTATGTGTCAAAGATTATAATAAGTACTTTAAATATATTATCTCACTTAATTAAAAAAACCTACAAGGTAGAATTTCTTATTCTCATCTTTCGAGATGGAGAAACTAAAGTTCCATGAAACTGCCAAAAGTAATGGAGGTAGAAAGCACAAGGCCTGGATTTGAAATTGTAATAATCCTAGTACAACCAACTCACTACGCTGCAAAGCCCACGCGCTGCTCTGTAACCACTGCATTCTTTTCCTCTTGAGACTGGTAATGCACTAAATAAGTCCTTTCCTCATTTCATTGTGCATCATTGGGGAAAGGATCTATCACAAACTATGGTTTAAGTAGGAAAATAAACTTGGATTCAGCAAATTAACTTTCAGCATAGTTTTCAATGACTAGGGTCTCAGACTATTAAATTTTGAATTTCAGAAACACGCTCTAGCACAGCACAACAGCTGCTGCTGAATCGCAATCCACAAAGCAACAGCAGTTGCAGCATCTGGACCAGCAGCTACAAAAGCTGTATCAGTAAATAAGGTGAAAGTCCCCATGCAATTTGACCCTTCAGAATCTTCTCCCCAAGCCTGCTAGGGGTGGCTCAGAGGCATCTACACAAGGAAGGCAAATGGCATATTTTTTTAAAAGTCTGTTGAGGCAGAAGTCTGTGACCTTTGCTCTCTATTGGTAGCATGGATGTTAAGGTTGCCAGCTGGAAGTAAATGGAGATTTTAATTGAAACACATACAACTATCTCCAACTGGGGGATGGGGGAAGCAAACTAGAGAGTCTTTCTAAGTTATCTAATGAGCACCCAGCATGGCTTAGCTTTCTACAAATGATCCTCCATTAGCTTGTGCTTGTTTTGCAAACAAATACTCAAATAGAAAACCTTTCGGCTCTTGTCTATTTGGCACTGTTTCTCAATATCAGCCCTATTAGCGAATGTGAAATATAAACCGTAATTCAGGATCATGTTTAATTTTGTTTCCTAGGGAAAATGGAAAAGAAGACAGTATTGCAACAGAAGAACTGCATATAAATGATAATAAGTTTATGTGGTATTAGATGAAATTATTGATGTAAATGTATATCAATCTCATTAATTATTTTTCACAACTGCATCTTCGTCTTTGTTCTTAATATCTCTTTAAAATATGTGTTATTTTTCCCAGACCTTATCATTTCAGTGGAAGAAATTAATTATAGTTTTTAAAGTTAGTATCATCACCTAGTATAAAGGAAGGACTCCCTTAGTTAGTGTGAAATGTTGGCTATCTAGCAATATGGTTTACTCCACAAGCAGATGTTTGTTTAAATGGCAAAAAAAATTTTGTGAAGACTAAAAGGTCATTAGTCATTACTGCTCCAGTTATTCAACCTTTCTAAAGGTTACCAATGCTTTATTTCTTTCATCCTATTGCTTATTTTAAAGAAACGTCACATGAAGATTAAAATATTTGACAACAACGATATTTTTCTTGATCGCTGTTCAAATACATAAGAAGGAAGTTTAAAAATGAAGCTAATGGACAATGAGTGCAGAGAACCAAGCCACGTTTAGGGTTCTGCATTAGCAAGAAGACAAGTAGCTGATCTTTCTGCTGTGTTATGAAGGTAGCTTTTAATATGCTCCCACAAAATCACAGGGCTATGCTAGCTATTGAGCAAACTTCTCACAAAGAAGGGAAATACATTTTTTTTTTTAATTCTTTAAAAATCTGTCCCTCAACTTTGCCTAAAGCAAATGACCCTTAAAGCATATTTCATTCAGATGAGGAAGGAAAGAGAGCAGGACTGGATTCATGCAACAAAAGGACCTTAATGAAAAACTCAATCAGAAGATTGCTGCACTCTCTAAATTGAGTTGTGGCATTTTCTGTGTAGACTTTGTAGTGAAGGAACAGCATTATTCATTGGCAAGAAATCCATTTAGGTGTGCAGGTGATGCCTGGGTGATGTTTATTCTAAGGAATGTTACTGTCTTGGCCTCATCAAGAACTCTGCACAAATAAATTTTGTTCAATATTAACCACAGTTAGTGAACCTGAGGATAAAAAAATATTATTCATCCAGAGATGCATCTTTCATTCAACATTGGCAGCAGATATGCCAGGCTGTGTATCACTCCATTCCTAGTAACTTCAACAAATAGAGATGTGAGCTGCCTTTAAGAATTATGCATTTTGAATGAGGATTTAAGGTGGCTAAAAAGGACTTATGAATAATCAATAGCTATTTAATAAACATTGTATAAATATTCAGTAAGTAAACATGCATATCCTTATGTAAAGTAGCCTACAGTGGAGCTCAGGTGGCTCTCAGATTTTCAGTGATCTGAAAAAACTGAGTGCATGAAGCTGTTTGTATGCATCCATCCCCAATGATTTATCTACTAAGTCAATTGTGTACTACATTGTTAACTGAGAAAATTCAATTCGTTACATATACTGGGCAATTATCATCAGTTATGTGCTCAACACTGTTGGTTTGAATATTTATTGTAGGGGACCTTATCCTATATATTTGCATATGATGTTGGGGGAATGTTTATGCAAGATATTTTAAACAGAATTATAACATTTTATGAAGTACAACATACAAAATTCAGCAATTCCAATACATATTTGCTTTTGAAATTGGGACCTGATACTATCGTGAGAAAATTTCATCAAGACAACTTATTTCATAAGCAGAGGTGTGGTATATATGGCATGGCCTTATGAGAGATATCAACTTAATGTTCATTTTCATAACTAAATGAACCACTTAACAGTTTTTGTGTTTATAACATAATACAATGAGTATAATAGCATATGGTGAGTATAATATACATACTCACTGTAGTGAGAAACCTGAAAAGTAGAATAGTATAGGATAAGAAAAGTCTATTGCTCACTCCACCATTCCCCACACATCACTGCTGAATGTTCATTGCATGTGTTTTGAAGTAGGGTCACTATTTTAACAGTCCCTAATATAAAGGATTCTCACACGCAGACCATACAAAAATCCAACTCAGTCATAGGCCCTCCGAAGTACACTGTTTATTTAAAAATATTGTTATCCATACACACACACACACATACACAAGGACATAAGAAACCAACTGAGTGCATTTTGCTCTAATCCACATGCCTGCTGTTAGTCATCAATTAAACAGAACAATCCCCACAGTGTAAACTTTGTCCGTTGTTGTTCAACAAGGATTTTAATTTTTGTCTACAATAACTCCAAACTCAACAGTCAATTCAATTATTTAAATAAAATAAACAAGAATACCCATTTATGTTCAGAGAATAGACTTACTTTTCTACTTTCTAAACAAATTCTAGGACCTTAATGATGCATCCACTTCTCTTTTATTCAAGCCTGCTTTGTTTCACCCACCTGGGTCACTCTCACGGCCACATCCGCGCCGTCCATCACACTTCCACATCTGCAAGTCCTTCCCAACTTTCAAGACAGTTTTCACGCTGTCCGTTCACGAAGCCATTTATGATGTTCTTATCATGAAATAAATTCATTCTCTTCTGCTAATTTATCCGTATTGTGACTCATGGCGCCAATAAAAATTATACTTAGTTATGCTCTTGTCTAAGTGGCTCTGTGGGAATGTCAGCTTTTTATGGACAAGAAAGTGAGTACAATGATGATGACAAGGACGAAGAGCAGAGGAAAGCAATGGTATGTTAAATACTCACTCTTTGCCAGACTCTTGCTAGGCTTTTTATGTACATTATATTTTCAAAACAAGTGTTATTATACTCATTTTGAAAATGACAAAAAGAAAACGTTTTGCCCAAATGCACAAATATATATCTTTTATTTGAAATCTAGTCTGTCAAGTCCTGTGCTATTTACATGGTGAAGTTTTGTTTTTTTAAACTAGAACTTGACATAATGTCATGAACAAAGTAGACCTTTCCCCAACTATGGCGAATGAATGAGTGAATGAATGAAGAAAAGACTATAGCGACAGTCTTAGGCACCTAGAATCTTCATAGGAGAAAATAAAGAGACTCTTGATTTAGAAGCAGGAAACAGAATAATAATCACAGCCAGCCAGGTGCTATGGCTCTCACCTAACACCTGTGGTCCCCACTACTCAGGATGCTAAGGCGGGAGGATTGCTTGAGGCTAGGAATTCAAGACCTGCCTGGGTGATAAAGCTAGACTCTATATCTTTAAAGAAAAAGAAAAATAATCTCAGCCATTGAAAAAAAGTACCAATACTTTTGGGGAATATGTTTAGTATCTTAAAAACATACAACACTTTTATTAAAAATTGTCACCCACAACTTCTTCAGTTTCAAAGTATAATTCAGAGTTCTATGCATTAGAAGCTAAAACGTGTAACTGGCAGGAGGTTTTGCTTGATTGCTAATCCTCTATTTTAGGGGGACTTGGAACACTCCAGGCCAGAAGATACCCTCAGAAGCTGTTTCCCATAGTAAAACACTTTAGGCACTGTGCAGAAAGTGAGAAAAAGCCTGGCTGATCTAATGATAAAGTTAACAAAAACGTCAGTAAACCTTGGACTACTGGTCAAAGAGAACATTTTAAAATTTTCACATTATGTGTTTTCATTTTCCTTAAATCTCTGCTTTCCTTAAATCATTACTTCATGGGAAGATTTAAGTACTTCCTTGACCTATTTTTAAATATAAATCATGATTTATTATATTACACAAATTTTCAGAACTATGTTACCATCAGCTTCTACTTGCACTCTAAATAAAGACAACGAACTCAATTACGGAGAAAGCAGTCCAAAGTTGTACTGACAAAATGTTATAAAAGTATGTAGGGGGAGTAATATTATCCCCAGAAAATAGAAAATACTCTCCCTCCTACAGAGACCAGATTCCACTTTTCATTTTATAAACTATTAAACACAGGAATTAAGAGTTCCGATGTATTTTATTTTTCAGAATCATTTGCATAAAGTTTCATGAGAAACCAGATATGAATAATTGTCATATTCTTATCCCAGTTTCCTCAGAGATCAGATTGTTTTGGTTTTTTTTTTTTCATTTTCCCCCCAGTTAGGCATAAATTTAAAGTCATTTTAAATCCTTTAACATGTTAAAGTTAAATTACCCAAGTTTTCTAAAATAAGCGTATATTACTTTTGAATCAGAATATGCTATGAAAAAATAAAACTACTTGGCTTCATATAAAATCATCCCAGCAAAAAAGTAACCCAGAAATTAAGAAGTATTTTATAGATTGTGAAAAACAAACATGTTATATCCTAAGAAATAGAAAATACAAGGGAAAAAGAAAATAATTGTGTAGTTCACAAATAAAAAATTTCAATTAAAAAGCAGTATTGATTTGCAAAAGATCAAAAGAGTTGTTGATCTTAGATGTAATTCACTGTCAAAATCAGAAGAAAAAAAGCACACCTGTTTAATGTATAAAAATCACTGTTTGATGGGCATGATGTGCTTGAATACCATCATAGATAGTGAAGACCTGTTATTGGCCAACCTTATACTGTTCACCTTAAAATGTCACAGCAAAGATTCAAAAACCTCTGTCAAATTTCTGTGCTTCAGCTCTATTTCCTGATAACTAATCTCTCAACTCCACTTAAACCAGTGATAAGTGGGGTGGCCCAGAGATCACTTGCTTCAGAAACGGGAGATGCTTTTGCAAAACAAAGATTTTGGAGTTCCATCCAGAGCAAAGAATCATAATCTCTAGTGCTGAACCCAGGAATCTGTATATTAGCTGATCCTCCAGGAGTCTCACGTGCATTTTAAGCCCTCCTTGTTGATGTGTGTGTGCATGTATATGTGTGCGTGTATGTGTATGGATGACGGAGAAGAACACATTCATCCTGCTTTTGATGCTCGGGGCCTCTACCTACTTGCTTTACTCTCACTCAAGACCATCTTTGTCCTAAGAATTTTAAATTAGTTCCATTAAATCCACTGGGACAAATGCTGCTTATAGTAAATATGACTTGCAGGTTTATGGACCCTAAGAGTTAATACATAACTAGAATTCAAGGCTTTCTATTTTCTTGTGTCATAATTATTATAGGGACATAAGTAATTCATCTAATCCATCTGCGCCCTTGGGTCTGCACAGGTTGGTACCATAGTCAGACAACACTGCAGCGTTATTAAATATGTTCTGTGTTAACTCAGGTATAAGAAGATAAAATAGAAATAGGAGACCTAAACCCTAAACTTAACGAGCTTAGATCTCAACAGGGAATATGCAATGGATCATATTTTTTAAAAGAATACTATTAAAAGAACATTAAATAAGTGAAAATGATAAGGTGTCAACTATATAAGTGTTCAGGGGAAGGAGACAGGAAGCCTGAGAGAACTAAAGCCTGTAATGACTACTATACTATTCTTTTAAAAGGAGAAAGTACGCAAAGAAATTTTCAGAAATAAAAAATAAGTGAAGTATAATTTTTTTCAAACATTCAAAGGCCTTGGAGTCCTGATTTCCTGCTATCTTACTTCAAAGTTTGCTTTGTATTTTCAAGTTGTTTATATTCAACTGAACCACTAGGTAGGGAAGAAACTGTGAAGGCCGTGAACAACTATATATAGTCATCCCAAGAATATCCATCCACATAATGAATATAACAAATCTTTTGACAGAATAATAAATGGCACATTCTGAAACTGTAATGGGTGATTTTTAAAAATTTTTTGAGTGCTGTGGACCACGCAGTATTATTCTTAGTTGGTCACTGTCTCTTCCTGAACATTTGGGTCCAGGATACTCTTCCTGTCTAATGGAATCTTGGAATGACAGAAAATTAATTGCTTAGGCAAGCTGTCTCTTCCTTTGGATTTGCTAAAGAGCCAAACTCCAAAAACTTATGTCGGTATTGGTAATTCAATCAAAAATCAGTGAGTGACTACTGAGTGATATAGAAATGCTATTTGTAATGCATTTTATAACACACATTTTACGTTGTCTTCTGAATCTTGCCAAAGTTTGAATATTTTGCTTATCTTGGTGTCCATATATCTTCTAAACAGAGTTAACATTATGAATCACATTTAACAGGGAAATCTAAAGAGTAAGCATCATTTTAACAGGCTTGTTCAGATGGATAAACTAGAGATGCCATTTCTAGCAAAACAACAATAAAATTTCACATGAAAGCAGAAGCTAAGTATCCTTGAACTGACTTAAAATCCCTATAAGTTGGGTTCATCTTTGCAATTTGAAAATGATGTGCTCTGTGTAATTTACTGTTGAATATACAAAAAATGAGAGTAGCAATACCAGTTGACATTGTTCTGTATCTAGAATGAATTCACAATCTGGAAATCTTCAATCTTGTGTATGCTCAAGTGAGTGCTCTCTTTTTTAAAAAAAAGTTTTTTTCTTATGGAAATTTAGAAACCACTAAAACAAGAATATTCGAATAAACCCCCATGGACTCATCCACAGCTTCAGAAATGATCACTTTTCTGCCCATCTTGTTCCTTCTATCTGCCTACCTCAGGGAGTCCATCAGGAAATGGTTACGTCATTTTAGATAAAGATTCACCTGAATTATTTTCTTCTGGAGGTTAGAATCCTAAAATAATACAAATGCTATTCTATGGCTTTATCATCTTATCTGTTTGGAGAAAGGAAATCTTATGTCAGCTCAGTGGAGGAGGAAGGAGGGTTTTTCTTTCAATTTCTTATCGCGGAGGAAAATCAAGAATCTCTTAATACCAAATCCCAGTTAGAAAGTGTGAGACTTCTACTCTCTTTCCCAGTGCACATCAAACCTTACTGGAGATAATGCCTTTACTGGCATTATGCATGCTATGCAGTTGAACTAGGCTGCACTGAGCTACTGTGTTCTCAGGTCAGAAGACAAAAACGTTTCCAGGGAGCTCTAATTTACACCCCCATTAAATATTTTTCTTGATTTTCATTAAAATAAGAAAATCAGTTTTCTCTATTCAGTGGCAGATCAATTTAACTTAAATAAAATTTCTCCCGTAATTTACCCATACTTACTCAAAGGATTAGTGAGCCTCTGTCAGAGAATAGATACTCGACTGCTCATTAACATTCATGACCAAGAACCCTTCTGGTAGGGCTGGTTTCAGAGTTTGATAGAGCAATACTTAAAAGAAATTGGCTTGTCTGTGAAACAGCTGCTCAGCAAAGCCACCATGCAAGGGAACTGGTGATAATAAGATGATAATATTACAACTACGCTGGGAGCATAACGTATTTTAAGTTGCTTTGAGGTGTGTGGTAGGGGGTTAAGAATTAGGAAAAGACTGGTAGTCCATGACAGAAGCCACAGGGCTGCTGATCATCTGTATCTTTAGTTTTTTTTTTTTTTTTTTGAGACAGAGTCTCACTGTGTTGCCCGGGCTAGAGTGCCGTGGCATCAGCCTAGCTCACAGCAACCTCAAACTCCTGGGCTCAAGCGATCCTTCTGCCTCAGCCTCCCGAGTAGCTGGGACTACAGGCATGCGCCACCATGCCCGGCTAATTTTTTGTATATATTTTTAGTTGTCCAGTTAATTTCTTTCTAATTTTAGTAGAGACGGGGTCTCGCTCTTGCTCAGGCTGGTTTCGAGCTCCTGAGCTCGAACAATCCACCCGCCTTGGCCTCCCAGAGAGCTAAGATTACAGGCGTGAGCCACCACGCCCGGCCTGTATCTTTAGTTTTGAAGGATCTGTTAAAGTCCAAGGGAAGAGAATGAAGAGACAGAGAGAGAGAGAGAGAGAGAGAGGGAGAAAGGGGGAGACAAACTGCAGTTGTACAAAGATCTAGGTTCAACATGTACTGCATTTAAAGGATCCCCTACCATGGATCATCTATTTTAGCATTGTACAGATGCAAGGCATTTGTGATTTATAAACCTGTTCACTGGCTCTACTGAAGCCTAATCCCTGGTTAGCTGATTTGTATTTCTGGAAGATCTGCCCTTTGGGAAAATTGACAGATTATTTTCTAATGCTAGTGATACTGTTTCTCTAATTTCTAAAACTTAGTCCAGTACACTCTGATTTCAAGAGGCATGTCTTTCAGATGGGAACTACATGTCACAGAGGTGGTAGCCAGGCAGACCTAAAGGAGGCATTATTACTTTTAAGGATGACTAACATTATAACCCTTATGAATTGTAGTTAACTTGTTATTCTGTACAATGATTTAGGGCACCAGTAACATAATAAATGAAAATATTATATCTATTCTTATAATAATATCATAGACGTGTGTGTGTGGTTATGTGTATATTTGTTAGTATGTTAGGATATGGGAAGTATAACAGGTTGTCTGTCTAACTGTGCTTTATTTAGAAAATAATTATTGCTCTTTTATTTCTAGGGAGTCAGTTTTGTAAAAAAAACAATGTGGCAAGTAAAACATTGTTTGAGAAGTAGCAAAATTAGTCCTTTGAGGGCCATGGTAGATTAGGATACAAAAATATTCACTGTCTTCCACCTCCACTCCCATAGGAGTAGTATTATCTCCTGCCCCACTGATGTTGGGAATTACCATGAGATGTGCTTTGGCCTGTGGAGCTTGAGAAGACAGCAGACCATTTAGGCTTTAAGGGGATTCTGACTCCACTTGTCTACCTTAGAGTCTCCAAAATCTACCAAGAGAAGAGCATCCCCTAAGATAAGAGTGTTGCTCCCAAAAGAATAAGATACATCTTGAATGGACCAGAGCAAACAGTTTGTCAAATCTAGTTGAGCACAGCTTAAAACAGCCAAACTCTAGCCAACCCAAAGATGTGTTAAGCACAAATAAACACTTCTTGTTTATGCCCTGAAATTTTGTGGTTGTTTGTTACAAAACAGTAGCAGGCTGAGGCAAGAAATTAAAAGCTTTGACAACATATCTGCATAAAGATATGTACTAAATGTCAATAAATTAACACTGTTGGGAAAAATCAATAGCAAATACGTTTCCATTATGTCCTATGGACTTTGTGGACATGTGTACAAAATCTCTGGTGCTTTGCCTACTGCCACTTCTTTAATTACCACAGTTGTAAGATATTGGCTAACAGTGTTGAACTGCAAGCTCTTCTGAAAAATATTTTGCTGATGCCTCTAAATACAAAACTTTATTACTTTTGTTTCTTCCAAAGGACTTCTACTTTAGGATATAATCGAGTCTGCCTTCTTTAGTGTTAATCAAAGGAACAAATTACACTTACTTCTCCCCGAAAGGTAAACTCCTTGACAGACAGACAATGACTATATTTTAGTCATTATTAGTCATCTTTTTATCTACTATACTCTTGCTTAAGTGCCTTCTATATGGTAGGTTCTGAATAAATGTTTTCAAGTTGAAATCACACACATAAAAATTATCACCCATGTCACAGGAAATAGGAAAGATTCTACCACCATATGGAAAACTACTTAAGGGTGTTTTCCTTTTTAAATAAGTGTATTCTCTGAGAAGATTAGGCCAATATTTTAAAGAAGGCATTACATCACTGTCATTTCTACAGTATATAGAAGAGAAATGATATTTAAAAAGAAAACACAAGCTGATTTGCAGTGTAAAAATATTATGCCACTATATATAAATTATTTCCCATTCAGTACAATGGGTATTCTGAGGGTGTTACTACAGAGTAAGTTCTTCATGGGGATGGAAATTACTGTTCACTTTTTTTATTTTGCTTTTAAAAATGTACTTGCTGCCAAAATCTCCAGACA
>NW_012148197.1:399433-413831 GCF_000956105.1 Propithecus coquereli | reverse complement strand
GCTTTGTGACATAAAAAGAATAAATAATATATCTTCATTTACTGAATAACATTTTTACAAAAACACCCATTCCCCTCTAATCAAGGGACAAATTCCAATTGAATTTGGAATGTTCCTACCTTTTTAAAAAATATGGGTGGATTCTTTACCCACCAATATCACTATTACCTTGTCAAAACAAATAAAAGCTTAGTTAGAATTTCAACCAGATATCAACTTCCTATAACATTACTATTTATAAATCTGATGTAAGTGTTAGGTTACAGTCTTGGTTTCCTCATTTTTGGTGGAAACTTGGCAGGTCATTCACTCTCTCTAGGCTCCGGGTTCCTTGGCAGCCGGACCATATTTAGGTGGGTAATATTCTTTTTTAAGAATTAAAAAACTCTTTCTCCTTTTTTCTGACGGTTATTTCCACTTTCTCTCTACAATAATTGGGACAGGACACGTAGGGGAGATAGAGAAATTTAGACAGTACTGACCACAAGATGCCAGCACATCCGCGAACTGGGAAGCCCTAGGGAGATTATGGGCTAGACAGAGGTGGCTGAGATCAGGACTGTAGGAGTGCTCAGCCTGGGACGCAATCCTGACCCTGCCACTTCGTATCTGGGTGACATCATACTGCAGTTTCCCCCTGATAAACAGGATTAAATCTGTGAAGGGCAGGGGATCAGGGCCAGGTGTTGCCTCATTACTATTACTACTATCTATTAATAAATATACTATTACTACTATCTAAATGTTTGGGTTTTTTCTCCATTTCCCAGGATCCTGACACATAAACCACTTACATGCATGACAGCAGTGGGGATTTAGACCCAAATGAAAACTGGACAAGTTGGACAATCACTAAACATGAAAATGCTAGGAAAATGAGTGGGTGCACAAAGATGACCCTCCTTCTGTCTGCATTTTTATATGATTTTGTTGATGGCTGCCTGGGGTGTCTGGCCAAGGTGAGAAGTCAGGGAGTAACGTTGTGATCATTCTTCCAGGTGTACTTGGCTAGAGCTTCATCCACAGTTTTAATCCCCGGGAGCAACAGAAAAGCTGGGCTTGGCCAAAGAGCATATTGAAACCATTCTTGTATAGTGCTAAGGGAATTTTTGTAGCAGCCAGGCCCCAGCCAAAAAAGTAAGGGGCTTTCAGGGGTATGTAATGAGAGCCAGAGGTAAAGATTTGGCCACAGAAAGGAGAAAAACACAAGCCAACAAACAAAAACCTGATCAGACCGTTGGAGAAGTACCAGTGTCAAAAATATAAACCTCTATTGTATAGACATTCATCATAGCATTTCAATTCTATGTTTAAACATTTTTAAGAAAATGTTTAAGAAAATCTATAAGAAAATTTTCTGCCAAAGAATTAAAATTTCTGCCATTGATATTATATACTTTTTTCAATTCCTTGCCTCTCAGTTACAAATATTAGGGCTTATGAGGTCATGGAGCAAAGCTTAGTGATTTAGAAAAGTTGGAACAATACATTCAGGTTTAACTTCCTACCATCCAATGAGTATTCATAATTTTATACAGTGATTCTTCTAAATAGTACCAAAAATATTAATAAAAAACAGGGAAAGTAGGACAATAAATATCAATAGAACAGGGTTTTATGTGAAGTGTATTGGAAATTTTAAAACAGAGTCACTACTGCCACAAAATGAAAAGTTAAATGGAATCAAAACATTTCTAATATAATAAGGAAAGTAACAACCAGAGACTAATTATTAACAGTGATTGAGTTTAGCCTCTTTGAATATAGTTTGGGCTGTATCACATATATCAGGTGCAATTTATATTGCTGGTGTACTTAATAAAAATAAGAAGGAAAGTCATCACCTTCTGATTTTAATTAAGCAGTGCTTTTTCATATAATAAAGAACATATAACCAACAAAGACATGCAAAATCAAAATGGCAGATCAAGACCTCTGAGAAATGGGAAGCAGAGGCAGAAGCTCAGAAGGGACAGTATGGATCAAGAGACTTCAGCAATAATGCAAAACAACCAACCAAATAGGAAGTTACTAAAAATAAACTCCAAGTCCTTCATAGCACCATTGGTTTTATGCGGAAAGATAAACTTAGAAGTTAACATTCCGTAACTGATCCTAGATAGTTCTTTTGTGCTCACACCAACTAATGATTCTCATCAATAAATGCCATGACGAAGTATTAAAAAAAAGAAAAAAATGGAAAACTACCCACATGAATGTACCATCATTCATGAAAGGTGACTTAGCAGAATCACCTTAGAGGCATAAGAACATAAATTAATTATACAATTGCATAACTGACCTTCATGCAGCTACCCAATGAAAGAACAGAAACTATGACAATGATTTTCAAGTTTTTATATCTTTATTATCATTATTTTGGGACTCAGCATTTCAAAAGCTGAACTCGCCAAAAGAAGAAAAAAAAAAAAAGTAGCTGAACTCACCAGAATCATATTTAGAAATTTTTATATCATATTTGAATCATATTTAGATATTTATATTAGGTAGCTGAAAGCTTCCTTGAAAAAAATCTTAATTTCTCTCCCATCCCAATCTAATGCAACTGCAATGAAATGTACTGTTTCTAAAGAATTCATCACCCCCCATGTCAGATCTAATCTTAGCAAAATCAATGTCCTGTCATACTGATTGACATCATACACTTAAGTACATTAGAACAATTTAAAACATACCTGTAAAAAGAGAGAAAGAAAGAGAGAGTGGTTTCTTTAATAAGATAAATGAGATCTGGGATTAAGAATTATAGACCTAAAGATATTAAAAGTTATTGATATGATAATACAAGATGTATCTGGCTCAGTCTTGTTGAGTATCTTTCCTTGTTTTAGAAAAAAATCAACTCCCCATAAAGGTACCTAACATTTAATATTTTTCTTAAAAAGAATATATATTATCTACCATGAATACTGCTCTGGAATTATTTCAACATCACTTTGGAGTATAGCAATATAAAGGCACTAGCATTGTTTTCCAAAGACATAGGTAAAAACCAGCAGCAGCTGATCACTCTCACCTGCTTTCTGTAAGAAACGACAAGATGTCTCAATTTGGCCTCAGTCTGAAGTGATAGACTGTAGTCCCTCAAACACAGAGCCCTTTCAGGGGCTCCTGAATGTCACTGGATTTGTAATCTGTCAATCAAGAGTAACCCCCCAAGCACTCCCTAGTTGCATTTAAGGAAACAACATTCACGGCATCACTGCTAAATAAGAATTTATTTTCATATATGTCCATGTAGAAAGTTATATACAAGGGAGAGGCAGAAAAAGAATGTGAAGATGCTGAAACATAGCTGCAGAAAAGATGAAGTCCCAATCATTTACATGGAAAATGTCACATCATCACGAGTACTAAAAAACACTAGGTGGACCTGTCTTTTATAACCTGGAGAACTGATTTAAAAGAACTGCTTTAAACTATTATAGCAGCAATGAAGTGGAACATTTTACCTACTGCACGGAAAAGAAAAAAAAAAAAGAAAAAGAAAAACTTAGGCAAGTCTTTTCTAAACTGGCTCTGTAAGTACTGACTGAAGAGGGTGAAGGAAATGAATAGCAGCTCTGTTACTCTAGGGCAACTTCGTATGACCAACAGGGCCCAAAGAAGGCTCACTACATTTTGTAAGTCTGGTTTATAAGAAATCATAATCATAATAAAGTACGTTAATTTCTTAGAGCACCAAAGATAACACATCATCTAAAAACATTAACTTTACTGTTATCATTATTGATACTGTTTTTAAAAAACCAGATTGCTTTTGAAGGTTTTTCTGAGGCTCTGATGAGAAAATTCAATACTAAAATCCTAGTAATAATTACTTTCTCTCTTTGGGCTTTCTAATACAAAAATGTTTATTTAACAAATAGAATATACAAATGAAGTTGATTGCTTATAATAAGGACATGAAAAGAGGGCCTACACCTCTTTTAAGAATGCACAACTGCAATGTAAAATGTGCTACATTATAACAATGACAAACTCTAAAATAAAGGAGTTCATATCACTGACACTTAAAACAAGCCTGTCCACTTAAAAGTGATGTTATATTCCAAACAATCTTAAATGACACTTAATTTTTTTAAAGAAAATCCCCATACAAAAACTAAAGACAAGCTATGGTGTGACAAAACCTGAACTAGAATCACTCTAATAATGAAAACTTGAGCTAAATCTTTAGAATAAATTTCACAGGCAAAGCACAAATGCTAAACAGTTCTTTGTTAACTCAAGTTCTTCCAAGATATTACTATAAAAATAACATACTGTCAAGAAAGCTCGTGCTTGTTTCCAAAAATAGACAATGCTATAAACGTTTAAGAGGAAAAGAAAAGCTCCCACTTAAAAAAATGCTTTTCATATAATACCAAGAATCTCACAGAAAAGTGTGCTTATAACAAAGTGAAGTGGAAACGATTTCACCTACCATCAAATTTCTTGTGCCTGGACACAAAAGTGGTGCGCACAAAATGGCTTGTCTCTTCCACAAGGTTTTCAAACTCGAGTTTGCTTTGTTGGCTCAACTTGTCTTCCATTTCTGTGGTGCAGCATGTGTATTCCTGAGGACAGATTCTTAGGTGTTCTCCTGAAATGAGAAGTTAAATGTCAGTACTGAATGCCAAGAAACTTTGGTAGATTTCAGAGATTTCGCTTCTCTAGCATTTCACTCAAATCCCGGGATACTTGTTCCATCTACTCCTCCAGCCATCCCCATGAACTGTGTCTGGGTCTCAGCACAACAGCGTACTTAACATTCCACACAGCTGGTAGCTGTAAGTTCAACCTGATATTTAGTCTCTGTTACCCATCATATAAGTGAAAGTGCATTAAAAAACATCAAAAGATCGTAACATTTTTGCCATTTTTATTTGAAATGTACCAAGTAACACCAGTTGACAAGAGACGTAATACAGTTATAAGTGTGCTTGTCGTTGGAAACCTCAAGTAAGGCAAAAGACATCTAGTCCCATCACCACAGTCTGTTAGGCAGCAAGGGCAAGATAAGATTGCAATAATCACATGTGTTCTCCTTCTGCTAGTTTGTCTCTGAGAATGCATCAGCTTTTCTCTAGGTCAAAGTGAGTGTTTTTAATGGCAGGTCTCATGTGCCATACACTCTGTCAGTTGACATTTCTTGTCAGACAGAAAACATTCTCCTGAAAGGAGGAAGTCACTGACAGGTTTAATTAATGCTTATGTTATATGGAAACATAGAATAAAAGGAATAAAAATCTTGTATTTAATTCAACAGATTTATCTCTTGATATACCAGGACACTTCTTTTGCCAGTTTTGCTTTCTTTAGTGCTATTTTCAAGTAGAAGCCAATCGTTTGCTTCATGAAATTAAAATGGTCTGTTATTGCATAAAATGTGAATTTCCAATTGATGCAGCTCAGTTAGTGTCAAAAATGTTTATCAGAGCCTGTGGAGGGAAGAATGAAAATCCACCCAATGTCTTGCTAAATAAAACCAACAAATTGCCCCTGCAATTAAAGTCACTGTAGGACATCGAAAACCAAATGAACAAAGTACTTGATGCTGTGATTAAATTCATTTACAATGTTTAATAGCACTTATAAAAGTATGCCCTGTGACCTTGTGCAAAATATGGGCTGTCTCAGGATTTCTCATGTAGTTTGATGCTTAAGCTTCTACTTAAAACAACAGCAGAACAAAAAAATGATTACAAGTGTGTATTAAAGTCAGATTATATATAATCCCTAGAACAAAAGGAGATCATAACATTTTATATTTTTTTAAAAGGAAAGGAAATGCATCAATCTTAAGAATGATGAACATTAAATTCAGGTCAATAATTCCCTCCTAGGAGAGAATGGGATTTGAGAGACATGATCAAATACCTTTTTCTATAATCTTTTATTTCTTAAGTTGTTTGATGGATATGTAGTGTTTATTTTATTGTCTTTCCTTTTTCTGTAGGACTAAAATATTTTTTAATAAAAACTTGAGACATATCACTAAAAAGTAATAGTCACTATCGTTTTGCTAAAGGCAGTGGGTAGAAATGAAGAAAGAAAAAACAAGCTGCCCTTGGCATTCAGAAGCCCACCTGGCACTCACATTCTCCTGTTCCACGGAAACAATCTCAGGGAACAACAACAAGATTACTCTGAGACTGTGATAAACTGAGACCAAACAAGGCCACTTCATAAGTTTGTCTAAGTACAGAAAACAAGGTCGCTATGTCATCCAAAAATTATCAAACACCTCCTCTCTTGGCCAACATGATGGACTGGTACTTGTGTACTATTTACAGATTTCTCCTCTCCCATCTTATTGGTAAGATTTATGGAGATATTTTATTACAGAATTGCCTTATTATAGAATTACCCTTGCTTTATGACAGCTTCCAATCCAGGGTGAACCCAGGCTTATTTGTACCCTCCCTCAAATCATCCACCCCAAACCTATATCCTATAATAGATTTTTTCTAAGATCTTTTTACTGAGACATGGTTTTCCATGGTGTATTTTTGATCCTGCAATGAGTGATAACCAAACTTGTTCAACTACAGGTAGGATTTTGATCATCTTTGACTTGAGAGCTTTGACAACACCAAAATGGGGGGCATAAAACAATGTGAATTGTAAAATTCTTCCCAAGGTGATTCTGACACTCATACTTCACTGGGAGGCATGGCTCTAGAGCTCAAGACACTGGAAAGGAATAAGTGTGACTTTTGCAAAAGCAAATGGTCCACAAATCACTAATTTTCTTTTTATAAAATATCAAGCCCAACTGATAAGGACTAAATAAAAATTCCACAAACAAAATCTCTAAGTTTTCTAATGACTTTTATATTGTCATTCATGATTTTCCTCGATAAAAAAATATTATAAAGGTTCTAATCATGTTTTCCTTTTTCACACCCATGGGTATTTAAAAAATAGAATATCCAGTGGTAGAGTTGCATTTTATGTAGAAACAGATGCTAAGAGCAGTGCATAAAGTGAAACTATTTCCTGAAGGAAACATACCAAATTCATCAGCAGCATAATAAGTACTGGGTTTTGTGAATATCGCCCAGATAGTAGGTGACTTTATCAGTTCCTTTAATTCTACTTTGGTTAATGTTTTTCTGTGGCTCTAAGTTAATTCTTGCATTTCTTTCTTAGGATTGTAGTGGAAGCCCTCCCTACTTCACTGCCTGGCTATTTGAATAATGCTTTTCATTTTCAATCACCTTCAGAAAGTTTGCGCAGCAAATATTGGCTGATTCTAGCTTAGTTGTATCCACGGTCTAGGGCACATAACTACCACATGAATCAGTGCCATTGATTTAAATCATTTCCCTATCCTGCCACTTTCTCTCTCCATGCTTGCCTGTCTCTTCTCTGTCTCCTCACCTCTGTAGTTTTCTCCCTGCCAGGGACCCATATAAAGGAGGAGAAATGAGTTGAATTCTTAAGAACACTTCCAGTTCTATGAACAACCTAATAATGCATTAAATTAGTAAGGCAGCCTCTTACATATGCCTCCATGAGCCTACACCTACACACGCACACACACACACCCTACACAAAATAATTTTGGTTTCAAGTTGTCCCACTTTATGTCTCTCATATTTTATGTCACATAAAATACGGATTTTCTTAAAGTGATTAGAGATTATAATGCTTCTCATCAGATCCAATTTCATGAATATGAATCCATCGGCTTTCTTCCACAAATATCCCAAATACAACTATTTCCCTCAGGACATAAAATGTGTATTTTCTTTTGGTTAGTTTTTCACCAAAAGTCCCATGTTTTCTGTTACAAGCTCGATTTGAATGATTCGGAAGCAGAATGCAGCCATGACCTATTATACTAAATCTTGAGATTTCTTTGAAATGTTATTTGTGTGTAATAGAATAGGAAATGGAGCACAGGGAAACAAAAAATACAGTAGAGGGATTTAAACGTTGGTTTATAACAGGTTAGAGAAAGGAACATTGTACAAAGTTGTTAATACTAAATATCCCTTCAATGTGGCTACTGATATGTGATTTTTGACCTCTAATGACTACATAAAAAGACTTCGGACTCTTGTTTTCCAAATAAATAAGCCTAATATAGAAGAATTAGAGATTAGAAGAATTTGGATTTGAAGAATTAGAAGAACTAGAAGAATTTGGATTTGAACCTGCGTCTTGCCCTTCCCAGAAGTTTCTAGCCACTTACTACTTAGAAGGAAAACAAATATCTAGACACCAAGATTACCCTGTCAGCTTAACAGTGAATCAGGTCTACGGCCACTTCAGCTTTGTTCATCTAAACACAGACAGGGGCAGTGGTTCATTACGTTTCCACAGAGGCTGGGTGTTCCTTAAGTTGCAGGTGGCCTCACACCCAAGGAATGCAGACTACCTTTCATTCTGCAGATTATCATCACTTACTCTTCCTTCACTTGATATGAAAGTGCTATTCACTTTTTAAAATTGTCATTGTTTGTTTTTTACTTTATTATTTGAGATTTTTTTAAATAACACATTAATCATACCTCTGCTATTTTATTTTTTTAAATTTTTAAACATTAAGTGTTTTTTAATTTTTTTTTATTTCAGCATATTATGGGGGTACAAATGTTTAGGTTATGTATATTGCCCTTGCTCCACCCAAATCATAGTTTCAAGTGTGTCCATCACCCAGATGGCGTGCACTGCACCCATTAGGTGTGTATATACCCATCCCCTTCTTCCTACTCCCATCTGCCCAACCCCTGATGAATGTTATTACTATATATGCACTTAAGTGTTGATCAGTTAATACCAATTTGATGGTGAGCACATGTGGTACTTGTTCTTCCATTCTTGGGAAACCTAAGGCATGAAACTATAAGAATTCCAGAAGAAAATGTTGGAAAAACTCTTATGGACATTGGCCTAGGCAAAGAATCTATGAAGAAGACCCCAAAGGCAATCACAGCAACAACCAAAATAAATAAACTGGACCTGATCAAATTAAAAAGCTTCTGAACAGCCAAGGAAACTGTCATGAGAGCAAACAGACAACCTACAGAATGGGAGAAAATACTCGCATGTTACACACCCGATAAAGGGCTGATAACTAGAATCTATATAGAACTCAGGAAAATCAGCAAGAAAAAATCAAACAACCCTGTCAAAAAGTGGGCAAAGGACATGAACAGAAACTTTTCAAAAGAAGACAGATTAATGGCTAACAAACATATGAAAAAATGGTTAACATCTCTAATCATCAGGGAAATGCAAATCAAAATCACATGAGATATCACTTATCCCCAGTGAGAATGGCCTTTATCAAAAAGTCCCAAAACAATAAATGTTGCCATGGATGCGGAGAGTTAGGAACACTCATACACTGCTGGTGGGACTGCAAACTAGTACAACCTCAGTGGAAAGCAATATGGAGATACCTCAAAGAGGTACAAGTAGAACTACCATTTGATCCAGCAATCCCATTACTGAGCATCTACCCAAAAGAACAAAATACATTCTATAAAAAAGACATCTGCACTGCAATGTTTATAGCAGCATAATTCACAATTTCAAAGATGTGGAAAGAACCCAAGTGCCCATTAACACATGAGTGGATTAATAAAATGTGGTATATGTATACCATGGAGTTCTATTCAGCCACAAAAAACAATGGTGATCCAGCACCTTTTGTCTTATCCTGGATAGAGCTGGAATACATTTTACTAAGTGAAGTATACCTCTGCTATTTTAAGTTCTTTATTTTAATTTAATCTTTCTAATGTGATAAGTCAGTAACAAATTAATATGGGTATCAAAATCAGACGTTTAATGATTTGATCTTAGCACTCAGTAGCTATGTGATGTTACAGCAGTTGCTTAACCTCTCAATTTTTCACCTATATAAATGGAAATAATGATAACAGGTTAGGGAATAATGCATGGAAAAGGTATAGCCCAGTGCCTAGAAAATGTTCACTAAAGTAGATATTTTAATTTTATAAACTAAAATATGAAATACATGTAAGTACTGATTGAAAAGTATTAAGTTATGAGATAATGATGACAAATGTTATCATTTTGCTATTTTTTTGCTATTAAAAAATTCTAATGGATAAGCAAAAGAAAAAAAGTTCTACATTTGCAAACATAGAAAATGACTTGATAAAAAGAAATAGATTTCTTCAAAAAACATATACTTGTATCTCATCATTACTGGTATTGATAACTATTTATTTGATGTCAACAAAGAACAATTCATTGCACATTTATGCTATCTTAATTCTTCCCAAAATTTTTGGGAATACATACAAACAAATTGTAGTAGACACAAGAAAGTTTTCACCATTTTCAAAATTTTGCCAGATATCAATGTTAAATTAACAAGAATTATCGATCCATTTGAAGGTATGTAACGTCTTCATATTATGGCAAAGAAGCAGAAAGGTTTAGCAGGATCAAGTAATTGATAGTTGCATCATATGTTTTAAAGTCTAAGCTATGGTAACAGCAAACTTGTGTGAAAAAGGAAGAAAACATCCACAGGTGTTGGGAGCCATGTTGGTATCTTCAGCAAACTTTCACATCACAAAGTCTGAGTAGGTGTGATTCATTATTATCACTCATTCTGAAAAGCCTGCTGGTTAAACAGTTACTCCTAGTGTGGAATATGTTGGATATGCTTAGGACAAAAATGACAAATTGATAAAATGAAAATGTTGATGTCTAATTGTGTAATACTACCTTGAGTTATTTACTTTAAAAGGTTTCAGTATAAACATTGGGATGCATGTGTGTGTGTATAAACTTTAATCTGTACCTTTAGAGGCAGTTAGTATCTGGAGTACCCCAAAGAGGAATTCATAATCTTGGGGTGTCTACAGTAAGCTTTCAAACACTATTATCTAAATCAATGCCAGGATTTTTCATTGCCATAAGAGAGGTTAGAAATAAATGCTCATAGATGAAATGAGTATTGTTCAAAACGTGGGGTTGGCAACATTATTTACAATAACCAAAAGGTGAAAATAACCAAAATGTCTACCCATAGGTGAATGGAGAAGCAAATTGTGCTACATACATAAAAGAGAATATTATTCGGCCTAATAAAATAATGAAACACTGACACATGTTACAGCGTGGACATTATGCTAAGCAAAATAATCCAGTCACGAAAAAACAAATACTACAAGATTCCACTTATATGAGATACCTAGAGTAGTCAAATTCAGGGGGACAAAAAGTAGAACGGTGGCTAACAAGGGCTGGGGGGAGAGGGAGTGGGGAGTTACTGTTTAATGATGATACAATTTAAGTTTGGAAAAATGAAAAAGTTCCAGAGATGGATAATGGTGATGATTATACAATACGAATATACTTGATGCCATTAAACTATATATCGTAAAATGGCAAAAATGGCAATTTTCTGTTATGTATACTTTACCACAACAAAAAAAAAAGTTTAAAAAATGGAGTTGGCCAAAAAAGATTTATAGTCTCTCCTCTCACTGCATGAACGAAGCCGAGAATTGTGCAAGCCTAGCAACCTCATTCCTTGACCTAAGATGCTAGTTTTGTGTTCCCACACCACCCAGGGAGAACTCTGCTCACTGACATCACCAGAACCTGGAAGAATCCTGATGTTGGAAGATCACTGTGTCAACCTTGGAGTAACTAAATCTTTCATGCAGAGTGCTTGTTAGAGTGTGAGGGAGAGAACACTGTGATGTTCCTAACATACAGGCCCGGGGAACGTGACTGGCTTGGAGCCTGCTAGCAAGTAGATGTCTGAATGTGTGGTTGCATTTACTCTGAGCCTCACTTTCTTTTTAACATGTTACTAGACAGGAAGGTTGTGGGAGAACTAAAGCATTGATGTGCAGCTTCTCTCTCCCGGTAACCGAGGCCACAGATATTCACCAAAAGAACCCGATGATTTTGAAGGGTCAGAGAGGCTTAGGAAAATTTGCTCTGCTTGGGTTTAACTTTCTTTTTCCCTAAGATAGGCATCTACGAACCATGGTGTCTGGGTAAAATCCAATCTATCACCTGTTTTTCTAGAACCTGTGAGCAATAGCTAGGGGAAAAAAAAAAATCAAAGGAATACTTTGTGCTATATGAAAGGTTTATGAAAATCAAATTTAAGTGTCCATAAAGTTTTATCAGAACACAGCCATGCCCATTCGTTTATGAATTGTATATGACTGCTTTGGTATCAGAACACCAGAGTAGTCATGGCAGAGACCATGTGGCTTGGCTGCTTGAAAAATTTATTTTCTGAAATCATACATAACAGCTACTTTGCTATATGAAGAAACCAGCTCTAATCCTTCCTGTCCTAACTTCTCCAAATAGCAAGAACATGAAACATTTCTCAGCTAAAATACTTTCTGACACTTACAAGTATTTGATATAATAATGGAATTATTCTAAACTTGTAACTTATGAAGGAAGAGAAAGTGCTGTTCTTTAAAAGTTTCCCAAACTCCCTTCTCAAGTTGCTTTAGTTGCTTCATAGTATGTCTGATGCACAATTAGATACAGCATTGAGTTCAGCTGGAGAGGAGCTAGACACCTCCAGGCCCACTAATAATAGAGAATATCAGGGTAAGACACCATAAGTGCAGCAAATGTGAACCTGAAACTATGATAACTGTATCTTTATTCATCAAATGTTTATTGGAAACCTTCTATGGGCAAATCATTATGATAGGTTCATGTCTAGCAAGATCAGACACAGGGCCATCGAACTGGGATTACACAAGTTGATGCTTTCTTAGAGCACCCGAAGTAAATGCTGGTGAATTCCCTGGGTCTCTGCATTTTTGCAGAGCTCCTCATGTGCTCTAAAGTACATAAGAGAAACTGCAGATGTGAAAAAAGGGAGTTCTACCGGGAAGTTGCAGAATGAGCTTGGGGGTCACATAATCAGACCATAAATTGTCATCTGTTTCCCAAGAAAGAAGAGATGGGGCAAGTTCCTCTCTCTACATGCCTCTTTCAACTATATGTTGCTCTCTACAATGTATTTTCCCAAATGCCTGCCCAGGTGTTCATTCTCCCTCCAAGATGCTGAGGTGACAGCAGAAATGGGATTCTGCCAGATCCCACCCCCTCCAGGGATGACCCTGGGTCTGAAAACCGCCAGGAATAGACTTGGTGAGCGGCGTGGTGGGAAAGAGCAGGAGACAGGAGGATATCGTTAGCTGCACGAGCCAGCCTCCACAGGTCCGCTGTCACAGGCTGTCTGTCCCCTCAGGTGACAATCAGGGACCTTGGGATGCACATCCCAAACAAACAAACAGAGAAATGAAATACTCAGAATGTGTCACATTTCACAGACTACAGTCATCCACAATCTTGGCTTTTACAGAGCTTTTAGCAGGGGAAGGGAAATTACTACCTTTGCCAGCCCTAGCAGGTAGGTAGAAAATCAAAAAACTAAAACATGGAAAGAAGAGATCTCACAAAACAGCCTCAATTTCTAAATTTCCAAATTCCATTTGATCAGAGTGCAATATTTATTTCACAAGTGGCCCTCTCAGAGTGAGCAGTCTTTGTCAAAGTTCTCTCATCTTCCAGCTACTGAAATCCCCACAGTCAATTAACATGTCTAATAGCAAGCTACCGCGTCTCCCCATCATTTGATATGCCTCCTCAAATAACCATTCGGCTTGTTCATCTGTGCCTAGGAAGCTGACTAGATAGAGCAAAGAATCTAAGGAAACAGGTGTAGGGAAGTAAAATATTCTAGAACGAGTTAACTTTTAGCTAGAATTTCTGATAGCTAAGAAAATTTAAATTGCAACTAATACACCTGGACTGTTTTCAGTCTCATAAAGTTACTATACAAGCTAATCAAGAGTGGCAGAACACAGGGAAGCAGCATTTTAAAAACTTTATGTTGCAGTTCATTTCCTTAAAGTTCAAATTCCCCAAACCTGCAAATAAGCACTTTTTCAACATTTTTCAGTGTAAAGAGTTCTCATAAATGATCCATTCATATCTTTAAGGGCTGCTCTTGTTTAGTGAAGTTGTTCAGCACCATAATCAGAAATGTTCAAACTTTTGCACAAGTTTTAGGAAATTCAATAACATTCTAATTCAGGGAATTTTGAACAACCTATATTATTGTCATCCTTTGATGATGTCAATTTTCCGATAAAGACTTTAAAGGCTAATTCTTGTAGTTCTAAAACTTTCACTCTGCATGTTGCAAAAATAACCTCTTTAAATGGAACCAATAAGTTAATTGTTTGAGTAAGTTCCGACACTTGTGCAGAGAGAATTTCAAACATGCTACTCTAGATGATACAGAAGAACATCCATAGTTCTGGTGTTTCTGGTCTTTACCATTTGGTGGACTTTCCTATTTCAGAGAAGCTGACTGTTTGGGGATGGGGATGAGTATAGAAGAAGA
>NW_012148197.1:397432-398323 GCF_000956105.1 Propithecus coquereli | reverse complement strand
ACACTCTATTATTTCCCAGCATTACTTTTTAGAAATAATGAGTAGAAAGATCTCAGAAGATCTCAACAATTTGAATTGCTGCAACTTTTCTTACTCTATGGAGGAAGCAGTCTAGCAAAATTGTGGTTGTACATTACAGGGACAATAACAAATCTTAACAGCAATGTGATTCCAGGATCCAAAGTATGCAATGACCCATCCTTGTAACCACTCTAACCTGTGACAAGGCTCACTTAGGCACAGCAGTAAACTTTTTGGGGGGCACCATGGGACATTTTAAATTTTCAAGGGAAATTCAACATCCGTAGTCAACTGAACAGACTACCTGTTGAAGGTAGTTCACAGTTTGAACATTTAATTGTACTATATATCCTTTCAATGGCATCGTAACCTTGTAAAGCAAGGTTTTTCCTTAATTCCATTTCACTAGAACCATGTAAAAAAATCACTGTGGAGCAAAATGACAGTGGTGGTGTCCAAACTGATTCTAGGGTTTAAGAAGTTGTGTAATACCATTAGTAAATAGTTGTGACTATGTAAAAATTAAATACATTTTTCTTACAATGTATATGTATTATGTTTAAAATGGTTACTAAGTTCTTTAGGATACAAATAGTTAATTGTTTGAAATTAACAATAAATGAAATGGTTAGCACTTCTTGCCTCCAGTATATGGAAAAATTATTAAGACACTGTAATAAATTTGTGTCGATGTGGCTAGGTTATAGCACCCAGTAATTTAATCAAACACTATTCAAGGTTTTGCTATGCAAGTGTTTTGTAGATGTGGTTGACATACACTATCAGTTGATTTTAAGTAAAGGAGATTACCCTCAAAATGTAGGTAGGCCTTACCCAATCAGTTGAAAGACCTTATGAGCAAAAACCGAG
>NW_012148197.1:391656-396527 GCF_000956105.1 Propithecus coquereli | reverse complement strand
TCACAAGGCATTGTGCACCAGGTCTAGCATACCACCACATGGAAATAAAACCATTGTAAATCATTGATTGGCTCCTTCTTTTACTTAGTCAAGTCCCAAAACCAATAGAAAAGCCCCTCATCCACCAGAATCTGCCATTTGCACTACCCACATAGAGATCTATGTGTGAAACACCTATTTGCTTTAGAGGAAATCAGCTCCTCATAGCCATTTCTGACTGCCAGAGTACAGTAAAGAATTCCCCAAAGAGAGATGCGGAGGAGTAGAATAGGGCAGTTGTTTCAGGAATGGTGCAGAGTGGGGACCATGGCTCTACTGTGTGCTTAAATTTCACCACCAGTCACAAGAAAGGTTATCATCACAGCAAGGCGAAGCAAGGTGACTAGCCCAGGTTTTGCAATTTTCATTCCCAGACTGTTGCTTCTATTCTGGGACCCAGAGCCACACACGAGCGAGAAGTTGTCACACTATGCTACTGTTATGACAGGCATAAGGTTGAATATTCGACAGCCATCTGCTCATGCCCACTGCTATTATACCCCAAACCAGTAATTATGAGCTCTGTCTCATTTGCCTTTGTAGTGCTCATGGCTTCAGCATAGGTCTTGGCAAAGGTTCTGTGATAAATGTTAAATTGAATGCATCTGATTCTTCTCGCTTTCTTCATTCATTTATTCATTCATTCACTCATTCAATTACTACTCAATAACACACAAGCAATGGGTTTGGTACTATGCTTGGTGCTAAGGAGTAAGAAGAGACTCTATGCTTAAGCAGTTACAAGCCCGGCATGGAAAGATGCATCTATATGTTGAGCTGCATCCTATAGATTAGCACAAGTTCTATACTACCAAGTAATTCTGGACTTCCACAGACCTCCCAGACTCTGATGCGAAGGTCAGTGTTAATTACAAGGGCACTTTGGAACTCTGCCTACTTGATTTCTTGGCAAATAGTAGTGGTGTTGCCTACCACTTCAAGTTTCAGTACCAGGTGTGAACATCCACATGGAGGTTTCACCTGTTTCACTTTGCTCTGACTCAAGTGTCTTTTAAACTGTAGGACCTGGAAATACTTAGCAGGTGACCACCAGCATTCAAGTTCAAAACAGAATAGGGTATCTCAGAGCTCATCATATGAAATAAGGAAATTTCCTGTGAATGTTTTGCTACAGTTGTATATACTACATGTACATTGGGTTACAATACACAACGTCTTTCTTATGGTAGGTTGTGGGCAAATAGTTTGGAAGCCAGAGTTTGATATTTTGTGTAAACGGTGATAAAAAGGGCAAAGATCCCACTTACTAATGCATAACTGTGAACCCATAAATAGCCAATACTTACTTAGATAGGGTTGGCTGATTTTATGCATGTTTTCTTCTTCAATGATATCAAGATGTCTTCCTTGGAAGTCTTAAGGATAGCTACATCTTTACTAAGCTTCCTACAAAATATTTTGCAGGTTTACTTTCCACTTGTCTTTCATAAACATATTGTCTTGGTATCCAAAAGGGAGGCTAATTGCTAACCCAAAATAGCGAAATTTAAGTAGCATTCATAAATATACCACAAATTTCAGACCTGCTCACAATTCACTTGACATAGGAATTGCCAAAAACTTCATATTCAAATGTCCAAAGATGTTTTTAATCCTACAGACTGAATGGTATCTTATCTGAATATCTTTTCCCTTTTCCCGTGTGTCATCTTTATGGGTGGGTTTGGTTAGATTTCGTTAAGCTGCTGCAACACTGCTTACCAAACCTTGGCAAACAGTAATTCACCAGCTTCCTGTGACCTTCTGCAACTCAATTGACCAGAGATGCTGACTTACGTCTTTTGCTTTCTGTGACCCACATTGCATAAATCAAACCACTGCCTCCTACGAATTCACCCACAGATGATCAATTTCAAGTTTATTGCAGCTGTAATCCTACACCTGTCTTTGCTTACTCGAAGTTAGCTATTTTTACAATTGAATGTGGTGATCCTGTTGTGATATACAATAAACCAATTTACAAAGTGCTTGTTTTTGACCCTGATAGCAGCAGATCAGCATTCTTACTAAATTATATGACAGCTAACTTGAGAATTTCAGGATTTACTGTTCAGAGCCCAACAGCTGTAAACTAGTTTAGACCAATTCAGTAAAGGGGCCAAGTCTAGGTGAGAGTGATTAAAAACCTAATCAAATTGAACTGCATGTAAGACTTTATGAAAAATTATTTTTATTCCCCATAAAATACTGCAATTTTAGTAGGCATCTGTAAAAGCATGACTACAACACTGATCGTATAATATAAAGTAATAAAAGGCAAAGTATCTAGAAATGTTACAAGATATATGGTACCGTCTATAAATGTATATTTCTTTAATTATCTGCCTCCATGACAATGAAACCCCATAATATCCAACCTTTTACAACTCACAGAGCCATTAATTTATAATAATTACTTTAATTCCCACTAATCATTTAAGATGGATGCCCACAGGTAAATATCACTCAGTCTCTATTTCACTGGTGAGGGATGGGAGGCCTCCAAAAGCGAGAGAGCCCTTTCCCCTGGCATCACTTCTACAATTAATAAAGGGCAAGAGGTCTCTTTCTAAAATTTGTGTATAGGAAACTAGAGTTTAAAATGATACCACTCCAAATGCTATAATAAATTCTAGCAGCCAACCTGGGGCTTTAAAATGTCAGTGTTCAGGTGACAGCAGTGTAGTCGAGCATTATCATTAAATAATTTGTGTGATTAAAGCTCAGCCATCGTTTTAAACCAAGAGGAGTAGAAAACCTCCAAAGAGATAGGAACAAACTCATGAAATTAAAGCACATATCGCATACATTTAAAAGAGAAGTGAAAGGCCAAATTAAATTTTAAAGAACACACTGCATAATGAAGAAGATTGAAAAATGTCTTTACATTGAACAGAAAGTTCTTAAACGTATGAACTATAGTTAATGCTATTGTACTGTATGCTGGAAATTTGCTGAGATAGTAGATTTTGGGTGTTCTTACCCCACCCCAACAAACACACAAAAGGTATCTACGTCAGGTGATGGATATGTTAATTTGCTTGGCTATACTAATTATTTCACTCTGTATATGTATAGCAAAACATCATGCTGCATACCTTAAATATATGCAATAAACAAAAACAAATCTCTAAATGGATTTAAAAATGAAATCCTTTGGTTTTTCTTTAACTTCACTCAATAGGAATAAAGACTCAATATTATGGGGATACTACAAATAATCATAGCTTTTCTTTCATCTTTATGAGGTTCAGCTTTTTCTTTGGGATATATTTCTTAAGATTGTCCTCAAAGGAGGGGCAGAATAGACAGTTATGTATATACTATAATGCTGCTGAAAACCACATGTATCCCTGCTTTTACCCAGTATTTATATCCAAATATGCAAAGTAATTGATTAAGTCAGTATCATTTAACCTAAGAATGTACTTAATTTATAAGACTGGCTCTCGCAAAGTAAGACATTAATGGAAAAGGGTCTTGAACCAAGATCTCATTTTGATGCAAAGGCTAGAGTAGGATGACATTCAATCTCCCAGGGGCAGATACTGCTTCAGAAAAGTTAACTTCGGCCTATGTTAATGCATCTCCTCCTGGTTATTTGCCATTGCAAGTTACATACTCTGTTGTTATACTCCCTGTATTAAATATTACTGCATTAGGGGAAAAGAAAATACATGAGAATATGTGTAGACAATAGTACACAAGGAAGATACTGGTCCAGCATAGCCCAATTTATAATATATGCATAACCTCTGTGATCTGAGTTACTAAATTTTCTGGCTCAGAGCCCCTGCACAGTTCCTTGGGTAATAATTATTTAGGGTCCACGTCCTTAATTCTTGAAAAATCCCCCAAGTTTAAATAATTTCTCTTCAAAGAAACTTATACTGATCATCTTAGTTGAGGTTAAGCTACACGTTTCACATAACTGAATTACTTTTGGTCTGTGCCATCTATTATGGAGCTCATTCTAATGCACTCTGACTTGTGGTTATTTATGAAAAAACCTATACTTCTATTCATCTTCTGCCACACTCCTTCTTAAGTCCTGTGCTGAACAGAATTATTGGCAGCACAAACATACACTCAATTGTACTCTGGACCTTGACGATGCTATTCTTTCAACTTGGAAAGCTATGACCGTCTCTTTTGCACCTCTTCTTTTCCCTTCCATTCCTTCCCATGCATCAAGTCTTAGCTAAAACACCACTCCTTCTGAGCCTTCCCTGAGTCTCCAGGATCTTGAGTCTAGGTGACCGGGTGTTGCTCCACTTCCTGCTTTTCCATTACCTCTGCACATGGACCTGCATAACACACACTATTGCACTGCAATGGTCAGTCTGTCCATCCATGTCCCTCGTAGGAACTAAGTCTGTTTGAGGGCTGGGACCCTACTTTGCTCATCAATTGCATCTGCAATGCTTAGTTCAGGACCTGACCCATAAATGGCAGTTGATATATTTTGGTTCAGCAAGTAAATGAATAAAAATAAGTCAATGCAACAATGCAAGTAATGGATTTTGCGTTAAGCAGAATACAAAGTATATTAGGTCTGCTTAGAAACAACTAATTCAAGAGACATGTTGTTGAATCCTGGCATAAACAGCAGAAGGCAGCAATGCTAGTGACAGCCTCAGTAACTCTGCCGTACAAAGACCAAGGCTATAGTGATTTTCAAACCAATTGGAGCTCAAGCTACATTTTTAAAACAATTAATTTGAACTCTCCATTTATAATTCTTTAATCTATTGATAATATAACTACCAATACACATAACTTTTAAATGAATATGATTCTTCAACTGTAATGTAAAGGAGAAATTTTAAAAG
>NW_012148197.1:386233-390551 GCF_000956105.1 Propithecus coquereli | reverse complement strand
GTAACCATCCTCACAGGCCTCCTTTTGTTGAGTACTTTGAGGTAGGTGTAGAAAAAGAATGCCTCCTGAACAGACCAAAAATTAGTTTAGTTTCCCCATAAAGTGCTCATGAGGGTCCATTCTGCTGTACTGCATAACACTCCCAATTTCCTGGGGAGATTCCCAGAACTATGGCAGGGAGTCAGAGGTGAGTGAACCTGTATAAACCTATTAGAAGAACATCTGACAGTTCCCAGATAAATTCATAGAAACTATTCTATTTTGCTGACACTCAGGTTCATTTTCTTTTCTAAACACGTGCTCTTAGACAATTGTTTTCTTGATAGCACATTTTGAAAGAAGAATCTTTACTTACTTCTTGGGGGGTATATTTCTGACACTTTGTCCAGCGCACAGTGGAAAGCAAATGGAATGGCAAGGGTTTGTTCCTCACGTTCCTGTGCAAATGGTTGTAATTTACAAGTTTGGAACCATACTTCCTCTTGGGATTCACAATAAATTCTCTCTTCTTCTCCCTCCAAATTAATTTTGCTTTTCATGATTGCGCTGCCATAGGGGACAGACACTGTATGTACAAGGAGTTGTGGAAGGCAGCCATGCTTGCCCCTTCCATAGGATTCAGCCCTAAACAAATCTTGCTAGGCAGCTACAGCTTCAGTTTGAGGCAAGAACCAAATATAGAATTTACCACCAAGTAGGGTACTGGCCATTTACAACAACAAAAAAATGACCTTTAATTACTCATTTCTAGTTTCTTCTGAAGAAGGTCTTCTACAGAATTAGGTCTTGCAGAATTATTATAACTAAATTTGTACCAGCACATGGTGAGGTACATACACATATTCAGTGCTGGCTTCTGTAAATTCATACTATGAGAAGAAATTAAAGACACAGGCTCTGGTGTTTGAAAGGCTGTAATAGCACTGGTCCACCTTCCTGTCACAGAATCCGTAGCTGAGCTCATTCCGTCTTCCAACTTCAGACATAACACTTCAAACATGATGGATCTTTCTCTAAAATAACCTTTGGGTGTAGAAAACTCAATGTTGAAAACAGTATCTCAAAAGCTAGAAATACTATTTGGATGTTTAAGTAACTTAATTAAAGAGTATGTACAAGCATGAGAGAGGTAAGCATGGATCTCCTTCTCCATATTAGAGGATAGATCAAAGTAAACTTGTCCAAGACTATGTCCTGCGGGGAGAGGCTGACATCATCACTGCAGCAGTCAAATGAAATAACACACACAAGGTCTGTGCTTCACTTTACAAACATCACTCACTTAATCCTCAAGTTATGTTCCAAGGTACATTTTATTGTAGCTATTTATTCGTCTGTAGAGATGAAGTAACTTGCTGCCAATATTCACTCTTTCTTAAAGTTGCCTTCACTTAGGAAGCACACTATTGTTTTTCTTTGATTGCATGCCTATTTCTAGTGATTTGTAGTTAAAGGGGTGGGTGAAGATTCTACGTCTGGGACAAGGTAAAACCTCTCAAAGTTACCATTGAGTGCTTTCACTGGTATTTCAGTCCCTTCTTGTCTGAAAGAGTTGAGTATTTTTATCTTTAATTTTTACTAGATGAATAAGATGAGGTTCCAGGTCACAAAGTTCCTTAACAGTGGGCCCAAAATTCAAATGCAATTTGTTTGCAATCACATATGAGTGCTCTGTTATATGTGATTTTTTCCCCCTCTCTCTCCACTGAAGTTTAACTGGAGGACCTCTCTCTAGCTCTCAGGTTCCCACACTGTTTTCTTTTTTCCCAGGTTGCCACAGGCTTATTCTAGATGCAAACCAGTCTGTACCCCATCCTCTCGTCCCACCCCCTCAAATTCTGCAGTGCACCTGGTCTCTGAGGAGACATAGATCCTCATATAGATTTTCAAAAAAGCTATGCAAAATAAGACAAAAGTAGAAAGCTCTCAGAAGTTAATTCTTAAAAGAAACACAAAGGAACAATGAAAAAAAATCAAAAGAAATGGAAAAATTCACAAATCAGCATCAAGACTTTTGGTTTTTGGAATAATAAAGGCAGACTTTTTTTTTGAGGCAGGGACAGAGTCTCACTTTGTCAACCAGGCTAGAGTGCAGTGGCCTCATCATAGCTCTCTGCAACCTCAAACTCCTGGGATCAAGCGATCCTCCTGCCTCAGCCTCCCAAGTAGCTGGGACTACAGGCACATGCCATCATACCTGGCTAATTTTTCTATTTTTTGTAGAGACGAGGTCTTGCTCTTTCTCAGGCTGGTCTCAAACTCCTGGTCTCAACAAATCCTCCTGCCTTAGCGTCCCAAAGTGCTAGGATTATGGGTGTAAGCCAGTGAGCCCAGTTGTAAAGGCATACTTTTGAATCTTTGTCTTTCAACTTAGTAAGTATGTGACATGTAAAATCAGGCATGACAAAATGCCCCCAATCACAGCCTTGTAGAGATGATGAAATATAATCACAAATAGGAAAGTGCCTAACTTATCATTGGTGTACAGTGATATTTTATATACATATATTTTTTCCTCTTCTATTTTGATCCAAAGTCATAGATGATATTGGAGAAGTAAACTTTCTTGAGATCAAACCTCTTGTTCTTTCCTCTTCACTCCATTCTGTATTCTTCAGATTCTAAACAAAAACACTGAAATGTGCTTACATGTAGCAATTCAGGATATGAACTACTAGCTCCTCTCTTCCTAAGATTATATGCACTGGGTTCCTCCTTTTCCCATCACCAAGAACAGACTTGCCTCAAATCTGATAAATTCAAGTTTGATAGCCAAAAAACGTCTCCAGGTTTCAGCCTATTTGCAGAGCAGAGGGAAAGGATAAGTAAGAGCTGAGTTTACCCACACTGTCTATATCCACAGGTTTTCTTTTGATGACTTAGCATTCATCTCCTCTGGAGCATGGTCTTTTTGAAAGCTGGATTCTCAGGATTTATTTAGCATGACCAGAGTACAATAAATACGAAATAAAACACATATCCAAAATGTCTGCCACAAAAGGAATAGTTTTAAAGAATAATATATAAAAGAGTGTATAATCTGATTCATACACATGTAAGATAAACATTTCTCAAAGATGTTATTTAACTAATTAATGGGAGTACCAGTAGGATGTTACAGCTAGTTCAAGGGTGAATTCAAAGAATCACCTATATATATTAGTAAAACTTAATGCTGAAATAAATTACAACTAAGCATAAAACTAGCTTATTCCAGGAATAGCGATGGGTGAGATTGGGAACTGAAGATCAATTGTTTTTGCATGGGGCAAAAGTAATTTGTGTGTCTATGGACAAAACTCATTTGCATTGCTATCAGTTACCTACAACCTACAGAGCTGTAAAACAGCCCAAAGAAAATGACAGGAGCACAGATCTCATATAATCAGATAACCCAGAAGGGTGTGTTGAGAAACTGCTTAATTTTCTACTGAAGATACCCAGCAACCATTTTGGTTCTTTACGAATCTGTTGTTAACTGTTCCCTAAAATACTAATTTATGATAAAATGAAACAAGACAAGAGAAAGTAATTGGTACTTATTTTAAAAGGAATGATACGGGTAAAGGTGACTTAAAACCTATTCTTTCTACAGATGTCTAGAACAGACTGACAAAGAGAAAATGAAAAAAGGAAATCTATACCAAAAATTAACTGCACTTCCTGTTTTCTTCCTCACTTTTGGAGTTAGCCCACAATTAAAAGCTGCCTGAAAACACACTCTCTTATATGTAATTATTCTTTTTAACACATAGCTGGGCAATGAGCCCAACACCACTGGAGAACTTAAAATTAGCATATGAAATACTGCCTTGCTACCAATCACCCCATATACCTATGTTGCAATATGTTATCTTAGTATGTGTCACAATCTGTTAACATTTTTCAGGGGCAGTTGTGCTGTATTAAGAGCCATGGAAGCCCATGGGTCTCCCTCCTTTAGAAATAAGGCAGGCATGGTAGACAGTTCAAAGTAAAAGAGACAACTGTAAAAGCAATAGTTAATCAGCCTTCACCAGGGTACACAAGCACCTGCCAACTTAAGGCAAGTAAGTTCTGAAGCATTAATAGGTCCAAAATAGCAGCACTGCTGGAAAATCCAGTAGCTGTCACATTTAAGTAAATGGAATTAGTATACTGAGTAGCTTTACCAAGTTTACTGGTTTGTTAGCAACAAGATAATTGTATTTAGTACATATACTACTTTCACCTTAAAAGAAAATCTCTCCTTGGACTTAATTTTTAGACTTCCTTATCTCTCTTAGAAAGAGCTTGCAATTTCACTCCTGTTTAGGACTCCATAACAGATTATCTCAAC
>NW_012148197.1:381409-382283 GCF_000956105.1 Propithecus coquereli | reverse complement strand
AAAAAAAAAAAAAAGATTAAAAGATAACACGTTACAGTTTTCCTACACATCTCTTTTTAAAAGAAAAGCACTCCTCAACTTTATCACTAAGTTTTATTGAAAACTAAAATTAGAAGAAGAGTGCATTGGCTGAAAAATGAAAATGACCACTGATTTTAAACACTGAATAGATAAAAATTACTGATTTATGTGTTTTTTAAAGATGAAGCTTATCTAACTTTAAGGAATTTCCATGCCACTCCTTATCACTGTATCCATAAAAGGTTTGTATTCCTGTACCTGAGTTACCAAGAGCTCTTGTTCAAGTATATACAAGGATAGGTTTAAACCCCCAATATACTGCTGCTTGGAACAAACCTATGAAATGGTCAGTTTTTTAAGCGACATTCTGGGCTGATGTTAGACTAAAAAATAAAAACAGCCACTGAAGTCTAGTTGGAGTTAATTTTTTTCTCCAAATTACTTTCTCAAAATAAAACTTAAAGAAAATAAACATGCAAAGAGCACCAAATGTGAATGAATTAATTACAATGAATAGAAAAGAATCTAATTCCAAACAAATGACTGACAAAACCTCCACAGAGTGATTCACATCATCTGAAGATTAGTCATGAACTTCAAGATTAACTCCAAAGGAGCCAGGAGCGGTGGCTCACGCCTATAATCCTAACACTCTGGGAGGCCAAGGCGGGAGGGTCCTTTGAGCTCAGGAGTTCGAGACCAGCCTGAGCAAGAGCGAGACCCCTTCTCTACTATAAATAGAAAGAAATTGGCTGGACTTCACGGCACCTGTGTTCTGGCGGCAAACCCGTTGTGAAAAAGCCAATTCAAATATCTTCATAAAGAAAAGTTGAGCCAGGAGCGGTGGCTCATG
>NW_012148197.1:378496-381359 GCF_000956105.1 Propithecus coquereli | reverse complement strand
ATAAAAAATTCTTATATTTTAAATGTAAAAGGTGATGTAGAGATTGCTTAATGTCACCTCTACTCTATTCAGATGAAACACTGTGTTCTATCTAGCTCGTTAGTTCGGAGCCAGAGCAGAGAGGTGTGTTCTTGCACTCCAGTATGGTGTCCTCTCCACATCTGTATATTTGATCTCACCCATCTAAGTCACCTACTCTGAAAAACAGTCCAAATTTACGACATGTTTTCTGCTTTTTACATATTACATAATGCTATTCATAGAAAATCACAAAAAGCACATGCTATTAAAGAAGGATTCAAACATGCAGAATCTTTATATCTTCAGTAGATTTTTAAAAAGATATGTTTTCCAAAATTTTCAAGTGCTTTTAAAAATTCTCAGGTTTTTTTTTTTAAGTCTATTTTAGCAAATCGGCTTGTGAAAATACTGATTTCTTTAAAGCAAAACTAGTACTTATTAAAATGCTATTAATTTGCAACTGGTCTCTTGATTGAAAAACATAAAGAATTTTTTGAGTAAGTGATTTGTTAACAGGTCAATTTGTCACCTGGCAAAAACTTTAAGGAATCTATAACTCACATGCTAATGGTAAAAAACAAGCCTAGGGCAGCAAGTAAAATTTGTAGTCAACTGGTGCTCCTCAAATCAAGGAAGATGGACCATCTGGTTCCTGGACTGGACAATGCTATAATTTCGCACAGTCACCGGTAATATATCAGCTGCACTCTGCAAGTTGGTGGTATTCTGATAATATTTTAACTTGCTTCTAACAGCTGCAAATCAAAGCTTTTTATGCTTCTCGAAAACGAAAACTAGAGCCTTCCCAGTTGGCCTGGAGTGTCTTAATCATTCATCACAAGTTTACATACTGAAGTTTAGTAAAATCTATGATGACTGAAGAACTGATCCTTTCTATGTTAAAATAGGCAAGAAAATTAAGATGTCAAATGTGTCTTGCAGAGGATAGTTACACTGTTTCATTGCAAAATTCAATTTAATATAATTCTTCAGCTTTAGGGATGACAAGATTTGTTTCAGTTTAAAAAAATCTATAGCAAAGAGTTTGAATTTTTCTGTTTCACAAAGAATATAAAGTAATTTAGAGATATAACTTTCAGATTTCTTTTTTAAATTAAAATCTGAACCAGGCGTAAAAGGGCTTCGCCTATGTAGGATCTGTTGGATGATGAAGTGTCTTACTAAGGAGGGGGTGTCGTCCCCTCCCAGAGTCTATCAGACTAGAATGAAATTAAACTACAACATTTACTATGATGTTAAGATGTACTGTGGTGAGTGTTTTATTTTAACTTTCATAATTATACCAGAAAAATAATCTATTCAAGTGCAAATTAAAGTGTTTCCTTTTTATTTTGTTCCCCTTTATCATCTAAGACATTATTATGCAGAAAGTGACTTTGAGGTTGAAGTTTGGATTTTTGTTTAGTGTTTCTATCTTGTCCTTAGACTAGTAAAATGTAGTTTAAGCTTTTTTTTTTTTTTAACATGGTTAATATGTGGAAACTGCTCCACTTTCACAGGAGAATGGGTGTGTACGTGTGTTTTACAGAAACACACAGATGCGCATGTTTACATATGTGAGGTTTTATATTTAAAAATTTTAAAATGTCCATTGAACTCATAAAAGTTAAATGAGATCAAATCCCAAAACTTATTCTATAATTTAAATTAGAGGGTGGTCTGTAAGGAGGTAGAAGGAAAGCTAGAAAAGGTGTACTTTTTTTGGTAGTTGTCTTAGGCAGAGGTAAGTAAACTTTTCTGCAAAAGGCTAGATATTTTAGTATTTTAAATACTTTAGGCTTCATGGCACATAAGATCTCTACCACAACTACTCAGCTCTCCCTGGGGAGCTGGCATGAAAGCAGCCATAAATAATATATAAACAAATGTGTATGGGTATGTTCATGTTCCAGTAAAACCTTACTTACTAATATGGGGACAGGTTAGATTTCGGCCACTACCATAGTTTGCTGACCCTGGTTAAGCACACAAATCCTCTTATTTTATAGTGATATCTTATACTTCATTATTAATCAATACAGTCCTTGATAATAAATAAAATTTATATTGCTTCTCAGAAATGAAAGTACTTTTACATCTTTTATCTTGTTTAAGCATAACAGCAATTCTGTGAGAAAGGCCCTACTGTATACCCCATTTGCAGATGAAGAAACTAAGGCTCACAGAGGCTTAATTATTGACCCAAGAGAGCCCAAAGCAAGTGCTAGCTCCCCCTTGCCAGCATTATTTTGTAACTCACTGGGAGTAAACTTGGTGTTTACTAGGATAATTGTTAGGGAACTTTTCAATTATACATATTTTAAATATTAGCCTGTGAATCAGTCAGGATGTCGAAGGCTTTCTTATCAAGAAGTGAAGCTAAGGATGAGAAAGATGTCCAAGATGGTAGTAGGGTTTGCCTCAAGGTAGCCTAGAGTGGTGGCACTAACAAATTGGAAATACAAAGCAGCAGCAAGAAGAGTTGGCAGGCCTGGATTTTGGCCATCTGTGCTCAGGAGAAAGCGTGGACTTATGAGTATAAATTTGAAGTATCCACAAAAAGGAAATAATTAAAGAAGCCAGGGAGTCTCCAAAATACACGAAAAATAATGATAAACACTCTGCCTTGAGAAGTTTTCAGAGAGGTAGTAGTATTTAGCCACCATCTTCTCTTTCACATGTATAAAACTCAGGATTCTACGGGCTCCTGTGCTCTGAGACCCCCTTTAAAGAATTGTCTTTGTAGCCCAGACAGAACTTAGAAACTGTTTGATAAATGAAAGGATTTGACATTCAAAACCCCAAGAATCTACCACCTGGATATAAAAGACAACACATGGCC
>NW_012148197.1:322854-375961 GCF_000956105.1 Propithecus coquereli | reverse complement strand
AATTTTTTCTATATATTTTTAGTTGTCCAATTAATTTCTTTCTAATTTTAGTAGAGACGGGGTCTCGCTCTTGCTCAGGCTGGTTTCGAACTCTTGAGCTCAAACAATCCACCCGCCTCGGCCTCCCAGAGAGCTAGGATTACAGGCGTGAGCCACCGCGCCCGGCCTCCAAGACCATATTTGACAAATAGATTGGGCTCACTGACTTCCTAAGGGCTCTGCTCCAGCATTTGACAGTAAGTGTAACACGTAAGGTTGCTAACGATATATGAACAAGGGAGTACAACACAGAAAACCGCACATCTGGAGCGAGTTGATAACATCAGTGCTGTGAAGATTTCTCCTTTGATGTGAACCCTTCCGTCTACTCTGTTTACTGGAGTGGCCACTCTTCTAAAAGACGCACTGACTTTTAAGATTTCAAACTTGCTGCTGATGAATTTTTCACATGGCAAACTCCTGTAGCAGCAGAGTTCTGAAAGAGCTGTCACCAATGTTGTAAGGAACGCTGTTGATCTTAGGATGGATTTTGATAACACAGGTTAAAAAAATGGCTTGGGATTTCTTCAGAAAATGACTTGTGTGAGCCACTGCTTTTACTAAATGCTTGGTCTTTCCCTTAGTTTTCTGTATGTGTGTCACCAGCTCACACTTTCTATAGGATTTTTCTACAGACATGTCTTTTTCTGAGATTTTAAGCACTTCATTTTTGTGTGTGTGTGTGTGTGTGTGTATGTGTGTGTTTTAAGAGACAGAGTCTCCTCTGTTGCCCAGTCTGGAGTGCAGTGGTATAATTGCAGCTCACTGTAACCTTGAACTCCTGGGCTCAAGTGATCCTCCTGCCTCTGCCTCCCAAGTAGCTAGGACTACATGCAGGCCTAGCTAATTTTTTTTTAATTTATTTGTAGAGACAGGGTCTCCTCATGTTGCCCAGGCTGGTCTTGAATTCCTGGCCTCAAGCAGTTGATCCACCTCAGCCTCCCAAAGTGCTGAGAATACAGGTGTGAGCCACTGGGCCCAGTCCTGTGTCTCCTTACTAGTGAGTCTTGCTCTGTATTATATGTATGGTCATTTGTGTGTCTATGTACTCTACTACATAATACTTGAGAGCAAAAGCATTTATTTAACATGACACCTCAGCCTCTTACCAATCAGTACTTCAAAGAGAGGAAGGCAAAAATGAACGTATTTTGGGTGTTTATTTTGCCTTGGGAATTCTGCTAGGTGACTTACATATAATTAATCATTTCATCCTCAGGACAAACCTATGATGGAAGTGGTATTGCTGTCATTTGCAACTGTAGAAACTAATTTAAGGCTTAGAAAGTTTAAATAATTTGCCCAAGCTTCTGAAGCTAATTAATTGGTGGAGGTGGAATCCAAGCCCCAGTTCATCTCCAAAAAAATTGCTAAATAGATGTCTATTAAATGTATTACAAAAACAAATTTAATTAACCCTAGCATGTGTTATTTCATGCAATTTTCAAAAGCTATAAAAACAAACAAATGATAATAGTCCAGACGAATATCTTAGTTCAAGTTGCTATAACAAAAATATCATAGACTGGGTGGTTTAAACAACTGAAATTTGTTTCTCAAAGTTCTGGAAGCTGAGAAATCAAAGATCAATGCGCCAGCAGATCCAGTGTCTGGTGAGGGTCCTTTTCCTGGTTTATAGATAACCACCATCCTACTGTATATTCACATGGGAGCTGGGGGGAGAGTGAGAGAGAATGCGCGAGTGCACTCACATGCAAGAGTGTGAGTGAGCACAAACTCTTTTTCCTGTCTTCTCATAATGGCACAAATATTATCATGAGGGCTCCACCCTCATCACCTAATTACCCCTCAACGCCCGCATCTCCAAATACCATTGCATTGGTGATGAGGATTTCAACATATGAATTTTGGAGGAAACAAACATTCAGTCCACAGCAACAAGCTATGTTATTTTCAGACAACAAACTGTCTCAAAGGTTTATTTCTCACAAAGACTGCGTGTCCAACCTGGGCTGGCAGAGGGCTCTGTCCCTCATGGACACCCGAAAATTCAGGCTAACCCATTTCCTTCTCAAGGCCAATCACACCCTAGCTTTTAAAGATTCCATCTGGAAATGAGACACTTCATTTCCACCCACATTTCATAGAGAAGTAAGTAACACAGCCATACCTAACTTAAAAGAGAATAGTAAAATAAAATTCTACCATGTGCCCATAAAGGGGAGAGAATCAGTGTATTTAAAAGTAGCTCTACAACCGCTGCATATATCGACCTATGACATGAAATGCACTGAAAAGATAAATTATACTCATTGTGTGTTTACATTCCTGCCTCAGAAGTTATTTGTGCCAAGTAGCTAGCTGCTGGCCTTATACAGGCTCTTGCCCTAACACTTTTAGAGTCTGTATTTATTCTCGTTCCACAAGGTTGTAGAGTGATTGTGAGCCTTATTTTCCTCTGGGAGGATCTTTAAAAAAAAAAGGTTAAGTAGACCTTGAGACTGTCAACAGTTGACTTTTTTCTGTATTCTGTGATTCAGTGCATTAGGCTCCCTAAGCCTACACAGTATCCACGGCTTCCATCTTGCCACACAGACATCTGCCAACCCACTTGTCAAAGCCAGCCTGTGTGGTTACCGGGTGAAAGATGAATGTGCCATCATGCAGAAAAGGATTCATTCATGGGATTTTATGCCTCTGATGTTTGGAGAAATCATCAGCGAAGTTGATTCTCAATATTTACATCTAAGAATTTTATTGAAGGGCTATAAAAATGTTCAGATTGCACGGAACAGAGGCTTAATCAGATAGGTCTGGCATCACAGAAATCATGCAATCGTCAATAGCTGTGTCCTTTGAGTGACTTTAGAGACTACCAAAGGGCAGGAGGAGTTATTGAGTAATTAGCTAAATCCCAAATCTGGGCTTTTATTTAAGAATCTCTCTGCTGCATTTTAATGAAGACAGGAAGGCAGAACATGGTAAGATTCACTTTGAAAATACCAACATTTACTGATTACCAGCCACAAGGGTAGAAACCTAGAAATGTAGTCAAACATTATAGGATGACAATAGTCAAATTACAATGAATTTTCGGGGCAAAGAACACCAATTTGATTTGGTTAGATTTATATTGAACACATGTATTTTACAATCATATAATTGAAGGAAGGCAGAAAGTGAAGAGAAGGCCAAAGCTCAAAGGTAGTTAGTTTGTAACTCCAACATCTGGAGACTGCGGTGAGGTGGCAAGAGTTATTCTGAGGAAAGTAAAATAAAGACTAAAATGCTTAGCTGCACATGAAAGGAGAAGATGCTACACAAAGTATAAATCTTGCCCTTCTTTTATTCTCAGTATGAGCCACATTGAGAAGAAAACTGGTGAAAAGAAAAGATTCAACATTACCCTAGGAAATCAAGTTTCTAATCTAGTCTAGAGCAATGGTTCAGTTTTTCCAAGAATAACAGCTAACAAAGTCAAGTCCTCCTGGCATCTGATATAGATCAGCCATGAATGTCTAATATAGTTAATTTACTCAAGTGAAATGGGCACTTTGCACTGTAATAGCATTTTTAAACCTGATTTTTATATATGCCTTCAAAAAGGTAGCTCACTGTTCTCAGTTCTATAATACATGTCTGATATTATAAACTCCTGTTTTTTTTTGTATAGAAAATCCTTTCAGCATGTTATTGTTTAACATCTGGATAATGCCAATTTTTTAAAATGACCTACCATTTAGCTACAAATTTAATTTCCTAAAAGTGATCCACTTACAGTAACCACATAACCTCAGAAATAAGTAATATGTTCTTCCTTCTCCTAACCAAAATTATGCCAAAATAGGTTCTCGGGGAGGGAAAAAAAAAATAGACAAACAGATTTATTTTTTTTTATTCCAGGAGAGCTAAAGAGAAACAGCATTCAAAGGAATCCAGTTTATTAACAAAACTATGCTTTAAAGTGTAAATTACCTTCTCATGAAAGAAACTCAATTTATGATGCAACAGAAAAATCTGTGTACTGGATATCTGAGAAATCTGCATCTGCACAGGCTCCTCAGAATCAGAAACCAAGCAAAGCTGTCGTAACGATTATGCAAAACAAAAATGAATAACAAAGTAGGCAATTTCCTAAAGTAAATTAAAATGCAATAGCAGGCACTTCATGAATACTTGAGAGTTCTCTTTTTCTCAATGACAAGCACCTGCATGTCTTTCAGTACTTTTGCTGTTCAAAACACATTGATTAAATGGTGCTAAACCGATACTCCAAAGATGCCTGTGAAACTTAACGAGGGTACTCATCTTTGAGGCAAGTTGCCTTTGGTATGTCCACAGATATTTAGACAGAAGCTTTGAGAAAATAATAATCTTGATGAATAAGCAAATACTCTTCCAGGGCATTCTAAGGCTACCCATGGAAGGCATTTTGTTTACTCATTACATTATTCTAGAGTTTCACAATGGGCTTGGTCTCAGATCCTGTGATGAGTTGAATGAAGCTGTACCCTTTCTCTTTTACTTCATGGCAATTTGGGTCAAGAAAACAGCAACAGATCAATGTGTGGGTCCATGCCAATGACAGCATGTTTTTGGAGAGACAAGGTAGCCCAACTTTCATAATATTAAGGAACAACTACAACATTCATTTACTATTTATACTACATGAAGAACATACTGCATTTTGGAAACAGCTTTTAACATGTCATTACATGATTTGTTGCCTGATAAATAATGACTAATGGCTATTAATATATTTTTACCTCTGAAGGTGTGCGATTCCAATGAATTGGTAATATAGCATTCTTTTACTCTTAAAGTCTAACTCAAATAATTTTGACTCAAAGTCTAACTCAAATGCACCTATTAATTTTGCCTCTTCTCTCTACTCCAAGTAGCACGGGCTGAGTTCACTGGAACCACTCCCTCCCCTCCACCCACCGGGCTCACTCTGCCAGCATCCACCCTCCATCGTCCCAGTGAAGCCATCTTTCTACAAGTGACCATGCAGCTTCCCTGCTTACGAGTCTTTAAGGGCTCCAAAACATTAGCAAGATGAAACCCAAATTCTTCAGAATGATATACATGGACACTTTCTAGCCTCAACATAAACCACTGCCAGTGCTCACACTTTATGATACAACACTGCCGCTCTCTTCCTCTAAGCCCAGCTTTCTTCGCTTCCTGGGATGTCTTCCCTCCACCCCTTCCCCTAGAACATGCCTACATTTCCTCTAAAGCCCTGCTCTGGCTGTACTGACATCTATGGAGACACTACTTCCCTATCTCAGGAACCAGATGAATTCACAGTCCCTCTCCCACCTCTGCTGGACATCTCATGCTGAACACTGTACTTACAATATATTCTCATCACAGTAGCTTGAGTGAACCTTTTTTTTTTTTTTTTTAAATACATAAGTCAAATCGTGTCTGTCCTTTACTCAAAACCTTCAAAGGCATTCTAGCTCTCTTGGAATAAAATTCAGCCTTTGTGGCCCAAGGTGATTTCAGCTTCTGCTTTCTCTCTGATTCCCTTTCGTATCATCCTCAACTCTCTCTTTCCTGTGGCCACAACAGACTCCTCACCATTGCTTAAACATGCTGAGCACAGTCCCACCTCGGGGACACTGCGCTTTGTACTCCCTTTGTCTGGAGGCTTTTCTCCTAGACGCTTAGCGATGGGCTTTCCATTTCCTCATTTTCTGCTCACCTGTCCCCTGTCAGAAAGGCCTGCTCTGACCACCCAATTTTAAAGAACAAAACACAGATCCGTATTCCCAGGCAATCCTTATTTCCCTAACCTTCTTATTTTTCACTACTGTCCATATTACCAACTGTTTTCATAGTGACTATCCCTCCTAAAACACATCCTCCTAAATCCATCTCTCATCGCTCTTTATCCTTTTATCCTGCTTATTTTTCCTCACGGTTTTATCACCAGATTTATCACCAGCTCTTTACAGCTTGCTTAATTTGTTAATTTTCTCTCTCGCTTTACTAGAACATAAGTTTTGAAGTCCAGAAGCTGTAGTCGTCATATGTGCCTGGCAAATAGGAACCATGCCATGTGTATTTGAGTGAATAAATATTATATTTCTTAAGTTCTCTGTTTCCCTACTAAATCTATTAGACTTTTAACTCTCAGAGAACATTTTTTTCCCGAATACTTAGCAGTAACACTGTACTTGCTAGACAGAAGATATTTAAATCAATGCATTTATTAAACAGAAAAGCACTTCAGATGTTGCTCTTTCAAAAAAGGGAGAAGTGATAAGTTTCTACATAGCTCTGAAAACATCCTATATGCCAGAATAAATAAAAGTCTTTTGGGAACTTTTTAGACTCTACTGGCCCATGTCAATATTTGTTAACCAAAAAGAAAGAAAAAGGCAAACAAATCATCTATTTTACAGATATATGATATCTATAACATTTACATATTTAATGTGTGTGTGTATAAAATAGAAGTATTTATTGAGCTTAGCTGTAGATCTCTCTTTTGTTTTGTTTGTTTGTTTGAGGCAGAGTCTCACTCTATTGGTCTGGGAAGAGTGCAGTGGTGTCAGCGTAGCTCACTGCAACCTCAACTCCTGGGCTCAAGTGATCCTCCTGCCTCAGCTTCCCAAGCAGCTGGGACTGCAGGCATGGGGCACCACACCCAGCTAATTTTTCCTTTTTTTTTGGTGGAGATGGGGTCTTGCTCTTGCTCATGCTTGTCAACTCCTGATCTCCAGCAATCCTCCCGCCTGCCTCGGCCTTGCAGAGTGCTAGGATTACAGGTGTGAGATCTCTTTTTAAAATAGCTATTTTAAAAGCTGCTTTGTAATAATATCGATTATCTTACTGGATTTAGGGGAAAGGAGGAGTTAGTTTTCATCTTCTTTGACTAAAAGATTTGAAAAGTTAATGATATCTAAGCTCTGATATGGAACATGAAGAGTAAAGAAACTGTCACCGAACTAAGAAACGATCAATGAATGGAAAAAAGGAAAGAGAAGGTAGACTCTAGTCTAAGCTTCTCAATGTAACCTAGACAGTATGAGTAATTTGGACACAGCTGCCAGGGAGAGAATGGCAGAACTGCTCTTAGGTTTCCCGTTTCCTGCCTTCCTTCTTTCTCTCTATGCTTCACAGGGATGTGCACTTGGAAGGATGTAAGTCCACCAGTCCTTCTCTGGAGTCTGAATACGCTCCAGGCTTTTTAAAGCACATTTGTTATAGGATAAATGTAGAGAGAAAGTTAGTCAGGATATTTAAACAGAAACCGCCATGCTTATAAAATGGGTTATGGAACCATTAATTGTCTGTTTAGAGTCTCAATTATAAGACGTCTAGGGTACCACTGCAAAAATTAAAGCTGAAAAGATGCATTGGTAGCCTGGAAGAGTTATTATAGCCTTCAGAAATGCCTAACCTTCCCCCAGGGGAACAAGAGTACATATTGGTAAGCCAGCCTCTTACAGAACAGTCACCTTTTAACTCTTCCTTTCAACTTCTGGATATGCAAGTTGAATGATGGTTTGAGTAATGGCCTAATAGTTACCTACTTAGTGAACTCTCATTTTTCTTCCTGGACTAAAACAAGGGACATATTTCCCAAGAGAAAACAGATAATTCCTCATTGGCTAGCTGAAAGTCTATGAAACAATCCACCAACTACACAATCCTCCAAATTTTGCAAATCTTCAACGCAGATGAATTCGCTTTAGAATGCATTCTGTAGGCTGAACTGAGAGCTCCTAACCTCCCTCTCACTTCATTAATGATAAATCCTTCCAGGCCCCGGGGTGGACTTAGAGCCCTGCAAATAAGCAAATGTACCAAACCACAGCCAATAAACAGGTTTCTCCCTTCTGAAAAAAATGTTTATAGCAAAGACTACTGATCATAAGAAATAACCTAAGCAGCAATAACTGTATCCAATGACAATAGCAAAAGAAAAGTAAGATAAAGGAGAATAATTCACATAGCCCAAATCTTAGGAAGACAAATAATGAGGCTACTTTATAACAGATATACACAGTCAGTCCTTATTGTTTGAGGATTCCATTTTGCTTATTTGCTTACTCAATGAAATTTATCTATAACCCCCAAAGCAATACTCACAGCACTTTCACAGTCACTTGCATATCTGCTCGGAGCAGCTAGAAGTTTGAGTCACCTGACACAAGTTTCCTAGCCAAGGGCAAACAAAGTAGTATTTTGCCTTGTTTCAGTTCTCCTACCATAAACAAGTGTCTTGTCTGCAGACTACTACTTGCCACATATTTTGCATTTTTGTGCTTTTTGTAATTTGGATGCTTAAAATGGCCCCCAGATATCGTGCTTAAGTGCTATCTAGTGTCTCTAAGCAGAAAAAGGCTGAACTATGCCTTATGGGGAAATATGTGTTAGATAAGCTTTGTTCAGATGTGAGATAGAGCGCTGCTAATAGAGTGCCACTGGCTGCAAGTACAATGCTAATGAATCATACATACAAGCATATACATAGAGAAAGAGTCTTTAAATAGTAACACACATAAAACAAGATTGCATATTAATTAGTTGATGAAAATATTATGACCAGAGGCTTGCAGGGAACCTAACCATGTATTTCTTCTAGGAGCAATAGTTCGGTATTAGATAATTCAGTGTGTGCACCTCCTTTATAGAAATAGAACATAACTACTGCAAAAAACAAACGAGGCTGAAACAAGGCCAAGAGCATCTCTTAGGCCACAGCTAATATGAAATGGTAGCTAGTATACTATTGTATTAATTATTTCACTGTAACATGGCTGTAATTATCATGCTATGTTTTAATGCAATCTAAATTCTAGATCAATTACTCTCAGATTCCTTTCATGTGAATTTCCATCAAATGTGTCTTGGAATAAACCATAGCAACAAAACATGTTATTGTGCCAGCCCATTATTTCATTAAACTAATCATCATGGTTCATGCCACACAGATTTGTACAGATTTGTTGTGTATAAGAAAACTGCACAAGGCTTAGGCATGACTGGGGTTTTTACCTGGCTGTACATTCACTAGTTATATGAACCTGAACAGATAATTTTACTTTCCAACCCTTCGTTTCTTGAGGTTGTTAGAAGACTAAATTAAATACTGCATAGAAAGTTGCCTTGGCACATAAGTGGCATATAGTAGGAGCTCAATGTTGTTTTCTTTTAGTTTATTTATTTTTGGTAATTCTTTTTAGTGTACTATTGGTAATATGGCTGTTATTTTTCTTGTTAAGAATAATTGGTCCTTATTTTTATCTCAATATTTCTGCCTTTTTTTCTATCCCTCTCTAGCCTCTGAGCCAATGCATATTCTTTAATTTTACTAATATTAATGAAGTACGTATTCTGTTAGAGGTTATAAACTCATCACTAAAGATAACAGTGATGAATAAGACCCAGGTTCTATGCCCAAGACAGTTACAATCCAGTGAGGAAAACCAGAAAAAATATATCGAGATTTTATTTATTTATTTATTTATTTATTTAGAGATAAGGTCTTGCTCTGTCACCCTGGCTAGAGTGCAGTGCAGTAATCATAGCTCACTGCAGCCTCGAACTCTCAGGCTCAAGCAATTCTCCTGGCTCAGCCTCCCAATTAGCTAGGACTATAGGTGCATGTCACCATGCCTGGATAACTTTTTAAAAAAATTTGTGTAGAGATGGAGTCGCGCTATGTTGCCCAAACCAGTCTTAAACTGCTGGCCTCAAGCCATCCTTCCCCCTCAGCCTCCCAGAGTGCTGGATTACAGGTGTGATCCACTGCACTCAGCCAAGTTTGTTTTTTTGATTGTTTGTTTGTTTGTTTCTGTTTGTTGTTGTTGTTGTCTTTGTTTTATAATGAAGTGGGATGATGTTTTGGCAGGATGTGCAGAATGCTATATACACATCAATACAGAAGGGAGAGAAAGGGTTGGGGGAACATGGTTAAAAAAACAAGTCCTCTTATAAAAGTTACATTTACTATGTCTTAATGTGTGAGTGGAAAATAGCCAGGGCAAAGACAAAGAGGCATTTCACACAAAGCTAGCAGCATGAGCAAAGACTGCGGACAAGATAGAAGAACTTGAGTTTGGAGTATAATGAGAGCCTTCACCACAGTGCTAGGAAAACAGTTAAACAATGAGGACAAAGGAGCCTAAAATTCTTATGGCACCAGCAGTTTCTGTATTAGTCCCTCCTTGTGTAGCAATGAAGAAATGAATTAAATGCAAGTTAGTCGGAGGTGGCACATTAACTTATTATGTTCCAGTACTATTTTCTGGTTTAATAAAATTGGCAAACACTTATTTTAGCAACTACCAGGGTGGGGACGGGGGGTTCAGAATTTCCAACAGGTGAAATGTATTTAGAGCAGAAGGCATTTCAGGGGAAGGGAGAATGGTCCACTGCAAAAGGTGCTGTCATGGGGTAGATTCCTGGGAAAGAAGGATAGTTTTATAAACACTCATCTAAAACTTACATTGTCGACATCAAAAGTGACCTAGCCCTGGGTGCTGGGTTTAGGTTGGCCTTTGTGTGGGTCTCAGGAAACTTGAAAACTAGTGATCAAATACTGGTTCTCTCAACTATGCTGTTTATGACAACAGGAGCACAGTCCGTGGAAGAAAACAACCCCAAGCAAAAACAGTTTGGGATTTTAAACAGTATATTATACAGTATTTATAAAGCCCGTGAGAAACTTAGGGGGGATAGTTGAGATAACATTTTGTGTTCATTGATACTAATCAAGCTCATCATATCTACACCCTATCCAAGTGGTAGACCATATACAACTAGTATTCAGGGACAGCCATGCAGGGAAGCCATTCTGATAAATAAGCCAGCTAGTTAACAGGGCAGTGAGAAAATTGAGAATCCAATTATACAGTATACTAATCATAGGGCAAAAACAAGGTGGATTCTATAAAATTTAACCAAACATAATTTGGACTTTCTTCTGTCCCTAAGACTATCCCCTCGGAGTTATCATTACTATAAAACACAGTAAGATTTACTACACATCTGTGGAGGGGGCGAGTAAAATTGAACTCAGGTCAACTGTCAGATAGCAAGTAACACATTTACAATATATCTGAATGCTACAAGGCTAAAAAAGTCCTATTCTAGTTTAGTTTTTGTCCACAGTCCTCCCATTTCTTGCTCATTTGGAAAGCAGTGACAATAACTACCTGGTTTGTTATCAATTTACATTACTTTGAAGAAATTAAATAAGAAGCTAGCAATGGCCTCAAAATGAAAGTGGTGGTTGTGAAGTGAATGCTTGGTTCATTTACACTTAGCAATGTTCAAAGTGACAAATTACAAAACTTCTTCACAATCATGGATAGTAGCGTCAAATTAAACACAGAGTCCTGCATTCTCTAAAGAATAATTGAAGTATGAACAAGCTGAGTCCAAAAGCAGGTTAAGCCTAAAACAAAAAATAAAACATATGCTTCTATCAAAAATCAAATGCTTGTTAAACAATCATTAAGCACATATTTCTGAAGTGGTGAAGAACAATTTCACACCTGCTCAACAAACTTAATGAACACAAAAGAGAATTGAAACTAACAATTATTACTTAAATAATTATTATAGGAAAAATAATTAGTACTAATTGAAGCTAACAATGAGAGCTAAGAAGCTCTTAATCATTTCAACACAGGATTAAGAAATATTTTGAAAGAAACTAAATCAGCTACGATTGGTAGATCAATACATCATCAATAGCTCTTTCATAGAAAATTTGGGATTTATGTCCTGCTTTTATATTAGGAACAAAATAACTAAGGACTATAAATGATGACTCTAAGCTTAAGAATACATTCAAATATTAAATGCATGTATTTGCAGATTACTTACTTAACACAGGAAATTGTCATAATAGACTTTGGAAATACTTTTCCATGCTAAGGGTTGAATCTAAAAGATTGCATTTTTAACTGCACTACTGGATAAGGGCATAAAGATTCCAGTCCTGGGCCTTAGCATACAAGTCTTTAGGCCACTGCTCGTGAACAACCCTCCCAGTCTGGAGAGTTTGTCCTGACCCTCCTAGCAGCAGCTCCCCCTAGTGGCCAGTAAAACAAATTCTGAGCTCCGCTGATACATTCAGGTTCTCACAATCAAACCAAGATTTGTCTTGCTCCTCCCCCCACCTCAGGGTTGTAGAGATCGAGCAACCCCCTGGGAGTCACAGAGTCCCTTCTAAAGCTTGGGACATTTGTATGTCCCACCTGGATGACAAGAGGTTACCACAGGCACAAAAGACCATCTCAGCAGCTGGCTCTTCCATGCAAGCATCAATCAATGACAGGGGTAACAACCCCATAGCTAAGCAAACCACCTCCCAAATAAAGCAAACAGGGAGCAGGTGATTCGTACTCACAAGTAACACACACCATCATTGAGATTAAGCTGGGGGACATATCTGACTACACACGGTTGAGAAAAGGTGAAGACAGCAGGTCAGATGTAATCCAAGAGGTACACTAAACCTGCTAGAACACCCCACAGGCAACTCAGGACCAGCACTCCTTCTCCCTGGCATGCACATGGATTGATCTTCAGGGACCTGGAGATAGGACCAGAAGCCAGGCCTAACATGCCCAGCTCACAACCAAGATGCCAGATGAGATGGAATCAGGGAAAGAACTCCACAAACACGAAAAATCAGAGTGAAAGAACATCTCCAAAAGAAAATAACAACACTTACCAATGGATACCAACGAAAACAAAAAGACTGAAATGACAGATGAAGAATTTCACATATGGATTCTAAGAAAGCTCAAGCTCAAATACAAAAAAGAAAAAAAAAATAGAAACACACACAAAGAAACCAAAAAAAAAAAAATGCAGGAAATGAATAAAAAATTTACTAAGGAAATTGAATTATTAAAAATAATCAGACCAAACTTCTAGAAATGAAAAATTCACGCAAGGAAATACAAAACACAGTGGAAAGCCTTAAGAACAGGCTTGATTAGGCAGAAGAAAGAATCTTAGAGCTCAAAGACAACACTGTTGAGTTAAACATGTCGGCCAAAGAGAAAGAACTGAGAAATGAGAGGAATGAACAAAATCCACAAGAGATATGGGATTATATAAAGAGAGCCAACATAAGAAGAAAATACACAGGGTTGGAAAACCTATTGGAGGGAATAATTGAGGAAAACTTCCCTGGCATTGCTAGAAATCTAGATATCCAGGTACAAGAAGCTCAAAGAACCCCAGGGATATTCATCAGGAAGAGGCAATCACCACGACACACAGTCATCCGACTAGCCAAAGTAAACACAAAAGAGGCACTCCTACTAGCTGTAAGGCAGAAGCAACAGGTAACTTACAAAGGAAAACCCTTCAGACTAACTGCAGATTTCTGAACTGAGAACTGACAAGCAAGAAGGGACAGGGTCCCCATTCTCAGTCTTCTCAAACAGAATAAAAGCCAGCCTAAAATTTAGTATCCTGCAAAAACTAAGTTTCTAATACGAGGAAGAAATAAAGACTTTATCAGACAAGCAAACACTGAGGGAATTTGTCAAGATGAGACCTGCCCTGCAGGAAGTACTGATAACTACATTATAAACAGATCAAACAAAGTCACCCACTGGAGTAAAATTATCTGAAAGCTAAAGGTCAGAGGCCATATACCATAATGGCTTAAGTGGTAAAAAAGAAAAAAAGGCAATAAAGTTCTACTCAACAGGCTGAAGAGAAATCCACCCCACTGACAAATTCTTTCAATAAATGTGAATGGATTCAACTCCCCACTCAAGACACATAGGCTGGCTGAATGGATAAAAAAAAATACAAGCCAAGTATCTGCTGTCTCCAGGAAACACATCTAACCCACAAGGATTCATTCAGACTCAGGGTGATGGGATAGAAAACAATATTCCATGCAAATGGAAACTAAAAGAAAGCTGGTGCAGTCATCCTCATATCAGATAATGTAGAATTCAAATCACCAAAAGTAAAGAAAGACAAAGATGGTCATTATATAATGGTGAAGAGAACAATTCAACAAGAAGAGATAACAATCCTAAATATTTATGCACCGAACACAGGTGCACCCAAATCTACAAAGCAAACCCTACTTGATCTAAATAAAATGATAAGCAGTAGCATCATAATAGCTGGGGACTTCAACACCCCACTGACAGAATGGGACTCATCCACCAAGCAGAAAATGAGCAAAGAAATGATGGAATTAAATGGAACTCTAGAACAAATGGGCCTAATAGACATTTATAGAAAATTCTATCCCCAAACCACCAGCTCATGGAACATTCTGTAAGATTAATCATATCCTGGGCAATAAAACATATCTAAATAAATTTTAAAAATATAGAAATTACACCATGTATCTTCTCAGACCACAGTGGAATAAAATTAGAAATCAATTCCAACAGAAACACTCAACTCTACACAAAGTCATGGAAATTAAACAACCCACTGCTGAATGATTATTGGGTCAAGGAGGAAATTAAGATGGAAATCAAAAAGGATTCTTCAAATTAAATGAAAAGGAGGACTCAAGTTATCAAAATCTGTGTGATTCAGCAAAAGCAATTATAAGAGGAAAATTCATAGCCATGAATGCCTACATCCAAAAGGCAGAAAGATCATAAATCAACAATCAAATTAATCATCTGAAGGAATTAGAAAAGGAAGAGCAAACCAATCACAAACCCACAAGACAAGAAATAACTAAGATCAGAACTAAATGAAATCCATAATAAAAGAATTACAGAGAAGGTAAATGACACAAAAAGTTGGTTCTTTGAAAAGATAAAAAAAATTGACAGTCCTCTTGCTAGATTATCCAGAGACAGAAAAGAAAGGATCATAATAAGCTCAATAAGAAAGGAAAAAGGATATTTTACAACTGATACCACAGAAATACAAAATATCATTTCTGAATACTATCAAAATCTCTATGCACATAAATCTGAAAATGCTGTGGAAGTGGACAAATTCTTGGAAACACACAACCACCCTACACTCAATCAGGAAGAAACATAACTCATGAACAGACCAATATCAAGTAACGAAATTGAAGCAGTAATAAAAAAATGTTCCAAGAAAAAAAAGTCCCGAACCAGATGATGTCATAGACGAATTTTACCACACGTACAAAGAAGAATTGGTACATGTTCTGCAGAAATTCTTTCAAAACATAGAGAAGGAAGGAATCCTCCCCTAACTTGTTCTACAAAGCCAATATCAGCCTGATATCAAAGCAGGGAAATGGCGCAACAAAAAAAGAAAACCAAAGACCAATATCCCTAATGAGTGCAAATGCAAAAATTCTTAATAAAATGTTAGAATCAAATTCAGCTACAAAACAAAAAAATAATGCACCATGATCAACTGGGCTTCACCCCAGAGATGCAAGGATGGTTCAATATACACAAACCTATAAATGTGGTTCACCACATAAATAGAAGTAAAAACAAAGTCCATATGATGATCTTCATAGACACAGAAAAAGCATTTGACAAAGTTCAGCACCCTTTTATGATGAGAATGCTTAACAAAATAGGCATAGATGGAACATACCTCAATATTATGAAAGCCATATAACACAAACCCCCAGCAAACATCATATTGAACAGAGAAAAATTGAAAGTATTCCCACTTAAAACTGGAACCAGACAAGGTTACCCACTGTCACCACTTCTGTTCAACATAGTGCTGGAAGTCCAAGCCAGAGCAATCAGGCAAGAGAAGGAAATAAAGGGTATACAAATGGGGAAAGAAGAGGTCAAATTATCACTCTTTGCTGATGATTTGATCTTATATCTAGAAAACCCAATGATTCTGCCAACAGGCTCCTTGAATTCATAAATAAATTCAGCAAAGTCTCAGGTTACAAGAATCAATGGACACAAATCAGTAGCATTCTTATACACCAACAACAGTCAAGCTGAGAATCAAATCAAAGACTCAATACTTTTCACAATAGCAACAAAGAAAATAAAATACCTAGGAATATATTTAATCAAGGAGGTAAAAAACCTCTACAGGGAGAACTATGAAACACTGATGAAGGAAATTACAGAGGATATAAACAAACAGAAAAACATATGCTCATGGATTGGCAGAATGAAAATTGTTAAAATGTCTACATTACCCAAAGTGATTTACAGATTCAATGCAATCCACATTAAAATACCAATGTCATATTTTGCAGAGCCAGTGAAATTAATTCTATGCTTTGTATGGAACCAGAAAAGATCCCAAATAGCCAAAACAACGTTAAGCAAAGAGAACGAATTGGGAGGCATCACTTTACCAGACTTCAAGCTATACTACAAGGCTATAGTAACCAAAACACCATGGTACAGGCACAAGAAGAGAGACATAGACTCCAGATCAGAACAGAGAACCAAGATATAAAACCATCATCATATTGCTATCTGATCTTCGACAAAGCAGACAAAAACATACACTGGGGAAAAGATTCCCTATTTAATAAATGGTGCTGGGAAAATTAGATAACCACATGTAGAAGACTGAAACAGGATCTGCACCTCTCACCACTCACAAAAATTAATTGACAATCGATAACAAACTCAAACCTAAGGCACGAAACTACAAGAATTCTAGAAGAAAATATTGGAAAACTATTATAGATACTGGCTTAGACAAAGAATTTATGAAGAAGACCACAAAGGCAATTACAGTAACAGATATAAATAAATGGGACCTGATCAAATTAAAAAGCTCTGCACAGCCAACGAAACAATCAATAGGGTGAATAGACAACTTACAGAATAGAAGAAAATATTTGCATGCTATATATCCCATAAAGGGCTAATAACTAGAAACTACAAAGAACTCAAGAAAATCAGCAAGAAAACATCAAACAACCCCATTAAAAAGTAGTCAAAAGACATGAATAGAAGCTTTTCAAAATAAGATAGACTAATGGCCAATAAATTTACGAAAAAATGCTCAATGTCTCTAATCATCAGGGAAATGCAAATCAAAACCACAATGAGATATCACATAACTCCAGTGAGAATGGCTTTTATCAAAAAGTCCCAACACAACATATGCTGACATGGATGCAGAGAGAAACTAGCACTTATATACTGTTGATGGGACTGCAAACTAGTACAACCTCTATGGAAAGTAGTATGGAGATATCTCAAAGAACTAAAAGTAGACCTATCATTTGATCCAGCAATCCCACTACTGGGTACTTACCCATAGGAAAAAAAGACATTTTATAAAAAAGACACTTACACTCAAATGTTTATAACAGCACAATTCACAATTGCAAAGATGTGGAAACAACCCACGTGCCCATCAATACATGAGTGGTTTATTAAAATGTGATATGTGTATACCATGGAGTATTACTCAGCCATTAAAAACGGTGAACTAATACCTTTTGCAACAACCTAGACGGAACTGGAGATGATCCTTTTAAGCAAAGTATTGCAAGAATGGAAAAACAAAAACCACATGTACTCACTACTAAATTAGAACTAATAGATCAACACCCATTTGCACTTATGGCAGTAAAATTGAACAGAAATCAAGCAGGTGAAAGGGGGGAGGAAGAAATGGGTAAATTCACACCTAACGGGTACAATGCACATTATCTGGGTGATGCACTCACTTCTAACTTTGATTAAAACTATACAAAAGCAATTCATATAACCAAAATGTATATACCCCTGTAATATTCTGAAATAAAAAACAAAAACAAAGAAAGATTGTTTTTAATAATATAATATCAATAATTAAAAGATCATCCATATTTATTTATTGTATATTCAACAAGAAAAAATATTAAGATTAAATGACCCTTAACCTCTATTTGTTTCATTATCAGTGTAGAGATCCATTTAATTTTGTTTTTTAAATTAGGGGTGGGTGGATGCAGTGGCTCATACCTATAACTCTACCATTCCGGGAGGTCAAGGTGGAAGGATTGCTTGAGCTCAGGAGTTTGAGATCAGCCTAAGCAAGAGCAAGACCTCATGTCTACTACAGTTAGAAAAAATTATCCGGGCATGGTGGAGCATACCTCCAGTCCCAGCTACTCAGGAGGCTGAGGCAGGACGATCGCTTGAGCCCAAGAGTTTAAGGTTGCAGTGAGCTATGGATGATGCCACTGCACTCTAGCCAGGAAGACAGAGCAAGACTCTGTCTCAAAAATAAATAAATAAATAAATATTAATATTCAGATAAATGGATTAACGAATTTCTTCTAAAAATGGCACAGAATAATTAGGTATAGTGGTAAAACCTTTTTGTGTGCACATTATAACAAAAGACGTACAGGTTCAGCATGACTTCAAGTATGGACATGAGTATAAGTTATTTGTTTTTTTAGACAGAGTCTAGCTCTGCTGCCCAGGCTAGAGTGCAGTGGCATCGGTCTACCTTTCAGCAACTTCAAACTCTTGGGCTCCAGCGATCCTACTGCCCCAGCCTCCAGAGCAGCTGGGAGTATAGGCATGTGCCGCCACACCCAGCTAATTTTATCTATTTTTAGTAGAGATGGGGTCTTGCTCTCACTCAGGCTGGTCTCAAGCTCCTGAGCTCAAGCAATTCTCCTGCCTCAGCCTCCCAGAGTGCTAGGATTACAACCATGAGCCACCGCACCTGGCCAAAGTTATTTGCTTTTGATACAAAAATTTTAATATAATGGCCCACGTTTGACAACTAAATGAGAGTCAAAGCACTTGAAGTTTTAAAGAAAGAAATTGCAGATACTCCACCCAAGAGAGTAGTAGAAAGAGAGTGACTACACAAAGAGCCATTATTTGTAATCACAACCAGAAAGAGGATTTTGTTATCCCATTGTTTTGGGGAGTTTTTAAGAGGGAACAAGGAGGGAATGAAAGATTACGCTGAAAAAGAGGATAAAATATAACTTGGGCTAAAAATTAGTGAAATCTCATAGAATTTTAGAATAATACATTCTACTTAAAAACATTTTGACCTAAGTTCTTTCTATATGTGCTATTATTCTCTCTTTTTCATTATTACTTGCATATTTGCATAAAACCAGACTTCATTTTTTAATATTTATCTGGTTCCTATGGCTTAGTCTCTACCTAAACTCTTAATCCTCCCTTTGTGACATAAATCCAGTCACTGTGGAAATCATTCCAGTGCCACTGACAGGGGATTATAGCCTCATGCGGGCAATATGCAGCCAGAACAATAGAGGAATACTTAGCCACCCTAAGTTTACAGCAGAAGTACTGAGAAAAGAAATCCTAGGATTTTTTTGGCAGCAACAGAACTATAGTAAGACTATTGTTACGAAAGGTGCAGGCTGATATTTGGCATATGATTTCTTTACTAGCTATTTTTTGTTAAACTAAAATTTGTGGGTAATGTCACATTAACATCAAGATATTTATAGGCACATAATAAGTATTAGCATACCTAGTGTGGTACATACCTAGGGTGGTAAATAAAGGAAACTGCCTTGAATATTTCTTGGCATGGGTATGAATTCCAACTCTGAAAAAGCTGAAAGACCTTGGACCAATGAAGACTAATGAAGATAGCAGCATTAATTTTAGTAAGATTGTTGAGTTTAAATGAGAATGTAATTTAATACATATCTAGCTCTGGGCCTGGAATGTAGTGAGGACTCAAGACTGGTCGTCTGTACTACCATTTGTAGATTCGCTGTCATGTTACTCAAGTAAATGTTCATTCTTCCTTAAGTTACTCTGTATTAATCTAAAGTTTGTTAATTTAAGCAGCAAATGCAGGTGATCTTCATTCTTTGAGGATTCCATAATGAGAATCTGCCTACCTACAAAAATTTATTTGTAGCCTCAAAATCAGCATCATAGTACTTTGCCAGTCATTTGTGGACATGCACAAAATGGTGACAACTTGGAGTCACTGGACTCGCAATTTCTGAACCGAGGTCCTGAGGTCGAACAAGGTGATGCTCTATCTTCTTATTTCAGCTCTCTTACTGTAAACAAGTGTGTTCTTTTGTGATCTATTTAGTGTCACATTTTTTTGCATCTCTGTGCTTTTTCATTCGTGATTTCACCATTTAAAATGGCCCTAAGTGTAGACCTGAAGTGCTATCTAGTGTTCCTAAGAGTAAGAAGACTGTGATGTGCCTTACAGAGAAAGCATGTGTTGGGTAAACTTCCTCCAGGCATGAGTTATAGTGCTGCCCTTGAGTTCAGCGCTAATGAATCAAGTACAATATAGCACATCCAGAAAAAGGAAATTGTATGATTCATATGTGAGGCTGCTCTAGAAAATGCTAAAGTAATATCTACGGTGCATGAGAAAGGTATGGAAAAGTGGCTAAATTTGTGAATCCATGAGATGATAACTGTAAAGAAAGCACAGTGAACAGCATTGTAACAAGGCTGAAGGCCAAAAAATTTAAGGCCATGTTACCCAGTGTCAGGAAAATGTTACACCCTTCTCAGCGAGTGTTTACCAAAAAATATTACTTATTATTTATTTGTAAGATATAGAATATCTTACAAATATATATATAGAGAAATATATATATTATATATATAAATATAAATATATATATATACACACACACATAAATTGTCTTTAAACAGAAACACACAAAAAACAAGGTCAGTTGATGAAAAAGCTGTGACCAGAGGACTGAAAGAACCTAACCTTTTGTTTCCCTTAGGGGCAATGTCTCAGTACTCGCTACTTCAGTGTTCATGGTGATTTCATTAATAAAGCATAAGGACCACACATAATGAGAATTGGGACAATATGTAAAATATTTAAAGTAAGGACCTTCCACCAAATCAAATCTCTTGTATGGGCCATATAATTGTCAGATACAAGGCACGCAGTTAAATTTGAATTTCAGGTGAACTTCAATTCTTAGGACGTCATTTAGTATGTATGCTTAGGTTGTCATTGGTATAAGCATATCCTATTCAATATTTGAAACTCAAATTTAACCAGGCATCTTGTACTTTTATTTGCTAATTCTGGCAACCTCTTAGGACAAAACCAACTCTCAACCCACATTTTATAATATTTAGCCATTGCCCCTGCTTTCACTACTCCCATATATTTCATTTTTAATATAACAAGATTCTTAAATCAAAGGTATCATTTTTTTTTAATGTTGCATTGAGCATTTTCTCTCTCCTATTCAAAAATCCTCCTTTAGTGTTCAGTTTGAAGAAAAAGCACTATGCCCAGTTAAGTTTGTTTTCCTTGAACATTTAATCAAAAAACAAACAACAAACAAAGCAAAATATCACCCTTCTTTCTAGAAGAACACTGTGTTAGAAAGATATATGCTAAATTTAAAGGGTTAATCTTATTTCCCAAAATTTACAAGTAATTATATACTATATCTCATCTTCTTTTAAATACAAAAACATCAACTTTGTCCACCAAAAATGTCAAAACCTCTCTATAACTAGTTGTATTTTAAAACATGATATATAATACAAAGTCATGGAGCTTATTAGCTTTTAATTTGCTGATTCTGATAAAGGATGAGAACTTATATCATTGTTTTACCACTCAAGTCCCAGAAATTTTATTAGGGCCTTCTCTCATTTAGGTTTTTCCCAAAAGATTCCATTGCTACAGCTTCCGGAATTAGGGTCTGATATAGGCAAAAAGGAATAGGCAGCTATAACAGGCATTTTCGCCATTCATCAATATCTATTCTTCCTACTTCCTGGTATACAGGAGGTTCTTACTCAGTGTGACCTGCTTTGGCTGACGAAATCTGAATGGAAGTATGTGGGTCTGTGGGATAGATACATTTAACTGCTGGTGCCCAGCTTGCTCTTTCACTGCCAAGGTAACTACAGAATCACTTGGCATTACAGGGAAGTCATGAGATTGAAATGGCCTGGAACGCTGAACCAACACACGGAGGACTGTTGTCCCAGAGCAAGGGTCAGCAAACTATCACCTGTGGGCAAAATCCCTCTTGCAACCTGTTTTTCCATAGCCTGCCAGCTAAAAATGGTTTTTACATTTTGAAATGTAAAATACAAAAATTACTGCTACCCTTTCAGGGAGAACAATTGCTCAATGGTGCCCCTTGGCTCATAAGGCTTAAAATATTTACTGCCTAGTGCTTTACAGAAGACTTTGCTAACTGGTGCCATAAAGACTTGCCCAGGCCCACAACAAGAATTAACTTGTGTGAGCAAAAAATAAATTTGTGTGAAGTAACATATATTTGCATTATTTGTCATTGCTGCAGTTTAGACTTTCGTCCCTGTACTGTAACTCAGTAGCGATAAACTCTGAGGCTCAGCTTTCCTCTTATAAAATGGGTGCACATTAAATGAGATAACATATATGAATATGCAATGATTAGTCATAAATGATCCAGGATGGGAGATTAAGTAGACCACGGTATAGCTGTATTGAAGAGAGGTAAAATAACATATTAATTACAAAAATGTCTCCTATCTGCTTCACAGTTATGCCAAAGTCTAGCATTACGAACAGTAAGTCAGCAAATGTTTAAGCTCGTCTCTTTTAGTGTTACTTCTTAATTTTTCCAAAATACATTTCAGTTTAATATTTGGGTTGTACGGTGACAGTCTTATGGTTCAACATGCACATTTCCTAATGGATAAAGTCATGCAAAATTAAAAATGAACACCACTCATTTTTTATGTCAACTATGACAGTCTGAAAATCCATGGGAGATTTCATATGAAAATTTTGTCAAGTACTTTCTGCTCTATAAATAAGCTTATGGGACCTGAAGCCCTGATTCCTTCAGAGAAGAAATCTTCCTCACTACTTCTGGTTCTCTGCCTTATTTAAGATGAGAGATTTTCTCCTGGGTATAGTTCTTGGGGCTGATTATTCCCCAGGGTGCTATTTCTCTCGAGAGGAGTCTGAGTCAAATTATTGCCCAGAAGTTTGGGATTTAAGCATTTTAGAAAATGTCTGCATGACTTCAAAGCCCAATCCCAACTATGCTCACATTTTCAGTCTTAGCAATCCTCTCTAATTAAACAATGTATTGGTCACAGAAAACAACATAGAGCGGTTTTCCTCTCTCTCTCTCTCTCTCTCTCTCTCTCTCTCTCTCTCTCAGACAGGGTCTCGCTTTGTTGCCCAGGCTGGGGTGCACTGGCGTAATCACAACTCACTGCAGCCTCAAACTCCCGGGCTCGAGCCATCCTCCCACCTTAACCTCCCTAGTAGCTGAAACTACAGGCATGTACCACCAGGCCTGGCTAATTTTTTTTATTTTTTGTAGAGACAATGTCTTGCTATTTTGCCCAGGCTGGGCTTGAACTCCCATCCTCAAGTAATCCTCTCACCTCGGCCTCCCAAAGTGCTGGGATTACAGGTGTGAACCACTGTGCCTGGCCCATCTTATTTCAAATAATTCACGGACTACAGGTGGAAAATTTATAAATTTTTAGAATGAAGTCCTCATCTGAAGACAGGACATTGGCATCTCACAAACAGTATAGAAATTGTGCATAAAGTAAAGAAAGGTTCTTGTTAGTAGGAGAATACATCAGACTTGGATGGAGGTCCTTGCCATTTTCAGGTGTAATTTCTGACACATGCATAAAGATTAATTCCTTAGGTGTGACATGATGTAGGAGGCTATCCTGTGGGAGAGATTGGGCAACAGTTTTGGAAGAAACAGGTTAGAATTTCTGTTATAAACTTAACATTCTTAGTGTTCATTGTCTATTTTTAACCACAACACCCTCTGTGCTCTTTCAAAAGTGATTATGTGGAACCCCTTTTGCAGTGCAAGAACAAGATTTTCATTATGGAAAAAATGGTATTTAAACAGAGCTTTCTAAAAACTTTGAAAAATATTTCTAGCATGCATTGACTAATGTATGTTTTATTCCAAATAAAACATATGAGTTAATGTTGAAGAAGAGCTTTATGGATGTAAAATAGATACATGCTCGTGGAATATTAAGTAATATGCAATTATTTTTTACAGTTTGGATGCTTTTCATGTAGAAATGAGTTTTCTCACTGCTTCTTGGAAGCACAAATTGAAATGTTCTCCTACAAGCTGGCCCTGACACAGCTTGCTGGCCCCAACTGTTCCTCAAATGCTCTTTTATTCTAAAGGTCTGAAGATCTGATTTTATTCACTAACCACAACCTCCACATCATCCAGGACTCCACTCCCTCTCTCAAAGTTTCTAAGTGTTTTACTTTCTTGTTCTACTCCAAGTTCTTTCCAACCTCAAGCCCCATAACCAGATAAATCACTTAGCCCCATACTTACCCTCCTGCCAGCACCCAGACTCTCTGCTTCACACCCTTCCTCCCTGTACCTCACATCAAATGCCAACCTGGAATCTCTTGCATCATCTGTCATACCTGCTCGTGGTGGGCTACACTATGCCAAAGAATGCCAAGAAATAAGAGAATGCAGCACTGAAAAGCAGAGGGAATGACAAGCACAAAGTGCTGTGAGCACTGAAGCGTGATGACTTTCCACTGGAGAAACAGGCCAAGGCTTCATCTGAAAGTGAGCCTTGAAGAGTGGGCAAGATTTTCATTCACGGATGAAACTGGAGAAATACCAGCAAAAGCCCATGTAGATACTCATCCGTGTGTGTACCCTGAAATTTAAAAGCAGTTACAATTTACCATACTGAATGCTCTTGGTTAAGCCACATTTAACTTTGTAACACAAGAAAGGCAATTTGTGGCTGTAACAGTCAAACATGAACAAAACTAGGAAAAGAATCATAAACAATGGGTGATACATGCATTTCTTTACTGAGGTTTGGAAGAGCTAGATCCTAGTGCCAGTTTGCAACTAAGTATCAGAAATCTTCATGTTATCCACCCAGCATCCACCTCCCTATTTGCATTTCCTAACAGTGTCCAATTTTCATGCAGATGTTCATTCCTCCCTTATACAGGAGAAGCCAACCCCATCCCCAGCCCAAGTGTAGCTCCTCATTGGCTTAAACCAATTAGTACGTTCTAATCCATTGCCTAGTCTACTACTGGCACTAGGTCAAAGAGGGGATGTGCCCTAACTCAATTCAATCCAGTACATGCTCAGAGGCAAGGACAGCAGTCCTTTCGCAGGAAGTGAGTGCCAACATGGAAAACTGAAACCCCAATGGCAGCAGAGGCCAACTGATGACCTTGAAAGAATATTTAAGTGTAGTCTAAAGTCTTTACCTTGTCCTTAAAAAATTCCTTTACAACAGGAACTTTTAGCCTTGCATGAATTTGATAAACTAAAAGACCTGTAAAGAAACTGTTTTCTTTTGTTGAAACCAATAGATCACATCCTTAAGAATTTCATAAGAACCACCTGGAATAGTCAGCTGACTTTGCTCACAAGTAGATTTAACTGGAAATTGTGGCTGCCTTTGTCCTCAAAACAAGTGTGTGGGGGTAGGGAGTGAAGGATTAAGGATTGTGGACAATACTATGTTAACTTTTGTTTCCCTTCTCTAAATACATTTCCAGGATCAATAAACAAATGCTGAATAAATAAACACACGAATGAATAAAAAATAAAACACAAGGCTTTCTACAAAGCATGTTAGATCATCTGCCCTAAATTCTATACTGCTGACAAATAAACCAACTTAAGGGAGCTCTTTGAGAAGAAGAAAATTGAGATTTTGAGGAATAGTCTGTCATTGGCAATGAAATTAAAAACAATGAACAGATCAATAATACTATGTAGCAGCGGTCCCCAACCTTTTTGGCACCAGGGACAGGTTTCATGGAAGACAATTTTTCCACAGACCGAGGGGTGGAGGTGGGGTGGGCCGTGTGCGGGAGCCGGGTAGAGCACAGGCAGTGATGGGTGGGATGGGGAGCAGCTGTAAATACGCTTGTTGGCCCACCACTCGCCTCCTGCTGTGCAAACGCGCCCCCCCCTCCCCGGCCCAGTTCCTAAGTTTCATGGAAGACAATTTTTCCATGAACAGCGGCCAGGGGTGTGGGGGCGGGGGTGGAGCTCTGCAGCCTGGTCCCTAGCAGGCCATGACCAGTACTGGTCCTTGACCCAGGGGTTGAGGACTGCAGTCATATAGAATGTGGCATATATATTTTTACAAGTGGGACAACAAGATGCTTTAAATGTCACCTTCACATGTTTGTAGGTATATCTAGGAAATCAAATAGTACACCTTGAATTAAAAGGGCAGCATAACTAGTTTATTTAAGAATGCACTGACAGCCCTCGTGTCAGGGACAGGAGCAGCCTGGGTGACTAGCAGGAAAGATCCAGAAGTCAGAAAAGTCACACAAGGCCAGAGCTGGAGGATATTTGGTCATTAACTGCACAGGCTGTCTAGCAGCTTCAGAGAACTAACATAGAGCAGGACAAGGAGAAACAGACTATCAAATTTAGAAAAAATATGGCAGCCAGCAGATAGGACTTCACACCTTGGAGCTGTTCTAAAGGTATGGCCAACTGGCACAAGCGGCACGAGCTTTGCAGTAACTCAAGGAAGCGTCAATGATATAGAAGGAGATGATACCTGCTTTCTAACCAGTACCAAAAAGTCAGAAGCTTCTGAGCACAGTACATCCATCCCAGCACACCTAGAACAGTAGGTTTAACCTCCTTCTACGCTCCGATACACCTTTTCAGGCAGAATTTGATTTGAACTTACATCCAGAATTCCCAAAGGACAGTCCTGGCACTCTGGAACACTAAGGGGACTCCTGCAACGACTTTTGCTTCACCGACGCACACAGTCATGATCATCATTGCTAGTTCTATGGTTCCGATAATGCAGAGTACAGATTAAGTTCATGTGAGACTTAGTCTGCAGTCAAAGATGCCAGCTCTGTTTCTCAACTATCTTGACTTGAATAATTTAAGGACTTGATATGTTTTCAATTGCCCTTCAGCCTTAAACTATATCAACATTGTGTTCTTTAACATAAAAGTTTGCTTTTAGTCTTTTATTTTCTGTGTTAAATGGCCATACATCCCTGTTAACTGACCAGGATTACTCAGCACAGGGAATGCCAGATCTTGCCTCTTTGAAAGACAATTTCCTTTTGGCTTTTTGCCTAAACACAGTTAAGTAGTATTAGCTCCTCAGGCAGACCTCATCGTCTTTGAATTAAATACAGTAAGAAGTGCTGATGCATCTATTTCTCTAATATGTTTGCTCTATAATTCTTTATTTTATCACCTGACCCTGGCTGCTCCCTGAGCTAAGACTTTTCTGTTCATAAAGCGGGGTGACTAGTCTCATCACATAATGATAAAGAAAATGGTGTTACTACACCTTTCACATGAGCAATCAGAACACAATATGCATGTAGATGCTCTAGGCTACTATCTGATCCAACGTGAAAAGTAAAACATGCTTTCATTCAATATAAGAAAAATCTTGATTTTTGTTTTACTCTTTTATTCATAAAAGAGGCACAGAACGAAGCAGAGAGAATCATGCTGGAACAGCATCATGGCATCAGTGTCATCATCTTATAAGCCATTAGAGCCTTCCTTGGATTAACACACTAAAAGCACATCAAAAAGAAATTCAGTTTGGGTAATAATATTTCTCAAATTGCTTAGCAATGTTCAGATAAGGAAGAAAAAAAATGATAAATCTGAATTCTTTTTCCTAACCAAGACCCAGTCTTTTATGAATTGTTATTTAACAGATGCTATTTATAAAATGAATCCTCTGTGCCAGGCACACTTTTAAGAACTTTACAAATATTAACTTATTAAATCTTTATAATAACTATATAGAATAGGTTCTAAATTACCACCAATTTTTACACATAAAGAAGCTGAAGCACAGAGAGGTTAAGTAAGTTGCCCAAGGTCACAGAGCTTGTAAGTGGCAGAGCCAGACAGTCTGGCTCCAAAGTCTATATACTTCCCCACCATAATGGGTTGCCTGTTGCTATAACACAGTGTTAAATATAAATCCCAGCCTTGAAAACTTTTGATTAACACTAGTAAAATTTTGTTAAGAAAGAATAATAGTGGACCAAGTTCAAAACATAAATAACAAAATAATAGTGTCTGTATATATATACATACATACTTTATATATATCATATACACTTTATATTTTTATTTTTATTGTTTAACTTGCAAAAACCCTGGCAATGTGATGAGGTGAAGAAGATAGATTATAGACCTTTGCCTCAAAGATCTTCAACATATAAAAAAAAGTTTAAAATTTAAATTTGCTTTTGATGAGCTTCTTAAATGACTACTATTGTTTCCTCTAGGACATATGGATTTCACGTGTTACTGTCCATTTCTACAAAATGGGGAAAGAAAAGTGTCTTGTTTTCAAATGCCTCTCCTACTCCTCTCTTGAATAGCACTGCCTTCAATTACAAACGATGTGGTAAAAGAAAAGCAACCAATGGAGTCTGCACAGGGAAGGGAAATGATCTGTATCAACTCTCTTAGCACAAGAACTTCGTCCTTTCTCAGGTTTCTATCTCTTCCTTACCCCCTTGCCCCCCAGAGCATAGTTCTACGCCCTGTTACCTGTTCCTGCTGTTCCCCACTGCCAGCAACACTTCAGCTTGTCTTTGTTCCCTCTCTCTTTTAACCTCTCTTCTGTCTCTCTCCTTTAAACTAAACAACGGTGTCTTAAAGGTACTCCTTCAGGTGGTAAAAACAATAATATTAAGAAATTAATAATAACAACTCTTACTACCAGGCACTATGCTAACACTCTTGCATAATGACATCTTGAAATAGTCACATTAGCACTGTGAGATTATGAGAATGGCAATCAAGGTATTTAACACAAATTAGAATGGCTGCTGGCCACAAACAAAGAGTGAGACTGCAAGTGTCCAAACTGCTGAATACCAGCCCTGCATTAACTGTGTATATTATTTCCATTTCACAGAGGAGGTAATTCAGCTTCACAAGTGTAAGTAACCCACACAAGTAAGCTCACACAACTAGTTAGTGTCATACCCCCAAATTATATCAGGACGTGTTTGACTTTGAGATGGTCTCTTATCCTGTGGTGTTAATAGATCTTCATTAAAAAGAGCAGTCAGTTATCGAATATGTCCAGGAATCATTCTATATCATATTTCCTGTTTTTGTATATAAACAATACATATTAATACACTAAAGACTCTGAGACGCTCAGAAAAGAAACCTCCTTTTCTTCGCTGAACCCAGAGTTTTTGAAACATCATTGATAAAAAAATAATGTATTTATGCACCACTTATTAAAAGTATTTGAAAAACACAGTTTGGAAAATGTGAGCCTATAAACATATTCACGTTTGTCATAAGTAAGATCTTCCTTAACCTCTGCAGGCCACTAACAATTAGAAGCCATATCTCTCTTTTCTTTTCCTGCATAATTCCTCAAAAAAGCAATCTACCTTCACTGTGACATTTGTTTACCTCCCATTCATTCTTCAGTTCAGGTCTACCCCAACTTAAAGTATTCCCGTTGAATACCAAGACCACATTATTGTCATATCTCACAGACACCTTTAGGTTATTTTCTTACTGCATTTCTCTGCTACACTAAACATTAGGGTTACGTTTCTCTATCTTTGAAGTTCTCTTTCGTGGCCACACTCATGCTATTATTAACATTTTCTTGCTTGGTTTATTGTTTCCTTTGCGTTTTATGCCTAGTCTTCCTCTTCCTACCCTAAAGTGTATTTCCCAGGTTTCCGTCTTTAGTTATTTTCTCTTCTAAATGTCCAGTTTATCTAAGAAAGACAGCATAGAAGTTATTCCACCTCCTGTCTGAACCCCATCAGACTGTATCTCCTTCTTGTCACCTCTGTTTCAACCAGTGGCATCACCCTCCACCTGGTGGACTGCACCAGCAATCTCAGGGTCACTTTGCTTGCTCTACATCCAATGGAACTTCTTCCTAAACATGTTTGGAACATGGCTAAGGTAACCGAATAAATTTTCAACCGAGTCAAGACACTTTTGAGAATTAAAAGAGTGTAGAGAGAGCTGCTAATAGCAAAAATGGAATGAGCAGCACAACCAGGATTGCCCACAGAATCTGAGATGAATGGTCATAGAACAGTTTCCCTCTTCCCAAGAGCTTGAAATCTACCCCTGACTAGAACCCCTGCAAGGAACCAATGACTAGTCACCCTATCTCATGGCTCATCCTCTCCAGCTCTAGCTTCCTAACATGATCTATTGAAATGAGCCTACTAAACCCTAAGTTTGGCAGAATTATGTTTTTGCCTAGGACAAAACCTTTTTGTGCCACTGTCTGTCCCAGCCAACCTTTATTTTTGAACCTGTGCTTTTGTGCCTGCTAACTCTTCTCCCTGCTAATATGCCCTTCTTTTTCTTTTCCTTCACTTTGTCCTTCTATAAACTCTTTACTTGGTTAATTTTACTCATCTTTTTAAACTTAGTCTAAGAAGGAACTCCTATAAAAAGCCTTCCATTACTAATCCTTTCCAGGTGGAACACCTCCAGGTGGGCCAAGAGCCCCTCCCCTCTTTGTGACCACTTCAAGCCATGAAGATCTCATTGCCTTTACAGTATTTACCATCACCATTGTTCATGATAATTCCTCCCTTGGCAAACTGTAAGTCGATTTAGGTATTTATTACATATGTCTGTACAAATATACACATTTGTATGTATATATTTATTGAGGAATAAAACTCTACAAATTCATTAGATCTTTGAGAGTAACCCACAGTGAATGTTCGTTAAATATTGATGAGTATTTTAACATTAAAATAAATTTCCATAATATTTCTGTCATAGCAAGTCACCACCAACACAGAATTGCCAGTATCACAGAATTTTGAGTTATGAAACTATAATTACCTGTAATTCATTATCATTTAATTTATTACATACATATTTTCAATTAAATAGACTATAAGAGGTTTAAAAATATTTCAAGTTTGACAATGTTTTCAAAGGCAAAGTTTCAAATGTTATTTTGTAAATAAAATGGTAATTTCACAAAGTATATAACTAGTAATATAAAACCTACAAAGAAAGAGAAAATAACTATGATAAGATGCAACTAAAGATTATAATCTTAACATAGAGAAACCTAAGAGTATATTATTCTAAACAGGAAATCTTAAGGTGCCCAAAAGATGATAATAGTATTACTCAGAATTGGAGAGGAAAAATCTTTCAAATCATATATCCTTTTGTCAAATAGATTTCTGTAAGTGAGATTACGAACAAATACCAGTGAGACACATTGCATAATGTATACTGACACGTCTGCTTTACCAAGGTTATCTGTTTAACAACTATCAATTATAGATTCTCAGAGAACGAAAAACAGCCTCACTTCCTAAAGTGATAAAAATCTCCTGTGGAACAATGACAGCTGTTAATAAAAGTAGGATGATGATGTAAAGAAGGAACTATGTTTGTACACCAAGTAGGGAGAAAATAACCAGCCAAAATACTGCTATGGCAAACACCGAAGACAATAAACCCCGGATCCATAAGCATGAGATTTTCTGGAATTTTTACAAATTTTTTTTACGCTTTTTTACAAAAGTGCATCTTTTTCCCAGGGTAGAGTTAAGATCAATCAATAAGAGTCTAGACAAGTAAAAAAAAAAAGAAAATTAAATTATTCAAACCAACAGTAAAGAATATACTTTGGTGAATATTCTGTTTTCTACATGGGTAAAGCCTTGTGCCATTCAAACACAGGGCGCATGATGTAACTCATTTCCAAATAAGACTTGAGCGTTAGCCATATTAGGAAGAAATTTGGTCCAATATGATTTTAGTGACACTGATGATCAAAACAACTCTCTGTGTACTAATAGCATAATGCAGCCACAATTTCTACCATGTTTCTACCATGAATTGCATTATTATTGCCAAATAATTAATTAAAACTTAAAACCATATATGACCAAACATTATTTTAGGGATTTTATTGCCAAATCATACTAAAAACATACGTGTTAACAACAAATTTGGGAATGGCAATTCGATTTTAAAATATAATCATTACAAATTAGAATTATTCAGAGCATAGCACAGGACCTGCACACAGATTAAACATTCATTACTAAAAGTCTCTTAAATATTATTGAATAACTGGATGGATGGATGAATGGATGGATGAATGGACAGAAATTCTAAGATAAGGGTAAAAATTAGAAAATTGGTATTCTAATATTTATAAAATAACTCAAGATTTATTACCTTTTACACCATAAATTCTACCAAACCAATTAGTACTCTTCTAATCTAAAGTATCTCTGTCACACTGTTATTACCTAATATATTTCACAATAGAGATTGTATCAGTTATCTAAAAAAAGGACGGTGATTACTTAAAAACAATATATTGATTTAACTGAGAATCTAAAACTGTTTGTCCACTTTATAATAAAATGATAAAGCCTGTGAAAGAAAGATAGGACTCCATGATTCAATTATGAGAAATTAAACTAAATGATCCTAATGAAATGAAGATTACACATTAAAAAATATTTAATAAAACAATTGCCAATACTGTAACATGCAAACTACCTCTGCTTGTATATAAAGTGGTCAAAATCTGCAAATCTCTAACTGGCTATCAGGATGAGTGTGTGTTTGTCATGAGAATCACTGAGCCAAGTCCTTGAGGTTTTGGTCACATCCATAGTCTCCTAAGGAAAACCTGCTATGCATTCCTGTATTTTAAAATGCATGCAGAATTAGTTACGGACAACAAAGTACCTTTCAAAGATGCATCTAGCAAAGGTATCTTAAATAGATTTAGAAACCCTCTATATTTGAAACTGGGCAAAATAAAAATAGTAACTTTTTGTTTATTACAAAGGTATTTGCAACACTACTCATCATTGCCTACATCTCAATTTGGGGACTATAGTTTCCTCTAACAAAGATTTTTTAAGCTCCCTTAATAAGTAAAAGTTTATTTGAGTACTTGTATGGACATAAAAAGTGAACCTTTATATGAATCTCAGTACAGCCTAAACATTTTATGTCACCTGGCATTTTTGTTTCTTTTGTTTTGTTTTTTCATGGTTTTGTTTTACATTCCTGAGCATGTGATTTCTCAACCATTAATTTAAATCTATGAATCAAGTATACTGAAACTGATATACCTCTAAATTTAACCTTATTTCCTCATGAGAGATTACTTTTTATTCGATTAATATAAACTGCATTGTGTTCTAGAATCCTCTATTAACAGATTCTCAAATTGATTGTAGCAGATTGTAGGAGAATACAACCAATTAGTTGGCATTTTACCTTTGGCAAATTGATTCTTGTTTTTAATCACACTCTCACAAAGGCAATTAAGCAAGGACAAAAAATAAAAGGCATCCAGATTAAAAACAAAGAAATAAAGATACCTATATTCAGAGATGTATGATCTTGTATATAGAAAATCGTAAAAAAATCCCTAAAAATAGAGTTAATAAATGAGTTGAGCAAGGTTGTAGGATACCAAATTGACATACAAGAAGGACTCGTATTTTTATACACTAACAATGAATAATATGAAAATGAAATTAGGAATAAAATACTTAGAAATAAATGTAACAAAAAGTGTAAGACTTGTACATTGAAAACCATGAAACATTATAGAAAGAAATTAAGACCTAGATAATGGAAAGAAATTAAGACCTAGATAAATGGAAAGACATTTCATGTTCATGAATGGCAAGTGTTAAGATGGCACCACTCCAAAATCGATCCAAATATTGAATGCCATTTCCATCAACATCCCAGCTGCCTTTTGCATAAACTGACAAGATGATTCTAAAATTCATGTGGAAATGCAACAGAACCTAAATAGTCAAAATGAGCTTGTAAAAAAAGAAAAAACTGCAAGACTTACGTTTCTCAATTTCAAGTCTTACTACTATGGTAATCAAAACAATGTCCTATTAGCGTGAGGATAGACGTAAACAATCGAATAGAATTGACAGTCCAGAAATAAATCCTTGTGCATATGGCCAAGTATGCCATGGCTATTCAATGGGGAAAATACAGTGTTTTCAACAAGTAGTTGTGGCACTACTGAATATCTACATACAAACTAATGAAGTTGGACCTCTGCTTCACACAATATACAAAAGTTACCTCAAAAAATAAGGTTATAGGATCCAAGACCTAAATGCTGAAACTATAATACTCTTAGAACGAAACATAAGAGTAAATATCCATGATCCTGGATTAGGCAATAGTTCCTTAGATATAACACCAAACACATAAATGACAAAAGAAAAAAAGAGAATAAAAGACTTCATCAAAATTTTTTAAATTTTATGCATCAAAGGACTCCATTAAGAAAGTAAAAAGACAAACCACAGAATAGGAGAAAATATTTATAAGTCAAATATCTGTTAAGGGGCTCATATTCAGAATATATAAATAATCCTTACAACTCAACAATAAAAAGATGATTTTCCTAATTAAAACATGTGCAAAGTATCTGAATGGCCACTTCCCCAAAGAAGATACAAAACCACCAATAAGCACCTGAAAAGATGCTCAGCATCCCAAGCCATCAGGGAAATGCAAATCACAAACTATGATGAGATACTACTTTATAATCACTGGGATGGCTATAATCAAAAGCACAACTAATAACAAGTACAGCAGAGGACGGGGAGTATTGGAACTCTCATGCATCGCTAACAGCACTGCAAAGTGCCACAAGTGTTTTGGGAAACAGTCTGGAAGTATCTCAAATAGTTAAACACAGAATTACCACATTAACCAGCAATTCCACTCCTAGGAATACATCGAAGACAAATGAAAACATATGTCCCCCACATAAAAACTTGTAAACGAATGTTTATAGCAACATTATTCATAATAGGCAAAGAGTAGAAACAACCCAAATATCTATCAACCACCGAATGGATAAACAAAAAGTGGAGTATTGACACAATGGAATATTATTAGGCAATAAAAATGAATGGAGTTCTGATATGTGCTACAGCATGGATCAAGCTTGAACGTATTAAGTGAAAGGGTAAAAAAAGGTGCAACTGCATGAAATGTACAGAATCGACAAATCCATAGAGACAGAAAGCAGATCAGTGGTTGCCGGGGTGGGGGAGGGGTAATGGAGAGTGACTGCTAATGGGTATGGAATTTCTTTGGGGGATGATGAAAATGTTCTGGAATTCGATAGTGTTAATCAAAGCACGATTTTGTGAATATACTAAAAACCACAATACTGTATACTTTAAGAAGTGATCTTTACTATAGAAATATAATTACACTTATTGAGTAAATTACGTCTCAATGAAGTTGTTATTTTTTTAAAGGTCACATGTTCTTATCCCCATACTAGTTTTTTAAACTCTTCTATATAAAATAGCTTAACAGCAAAAAAATAAATGTGCTACATAACCCCAGTTTATATATAGTATCAAGCTTATATTTCATCAATTTCAGCCACTTGGAAACAGAAAATATAACCAAGATAAAAGAACCATTATATTTAATTAAACATTTCAAAAGTCTACCCTTCAAAAAAATGTAAGTAAAGTAATCACCAGGATGTCTTTCCACATTGCACTGAAAGCAATATTAAAGAATCATACTCCCTGTAAATCAATGTGTATATATATTACCGTTTAAAATGTTAATTGGTTTTCATTTAAGTATAATGTCCCTTGGAGACACAATGACAAAAGCCACAGGTTGGAATGAAAGGAACACTGCTTATCAGAAATGAAGAATAATGTCTACATTGCCAAAGTAACCAAATTGTCTCATAAGAAATGTATGATTTGACATTCACTTATCAATGTTTCTAAAATGCAACTCTTATCTTGCCTTTGTTGTAAATTTCATTTTCCAGCAATGACTTCACAGATTCTCCCTTTTCATGCATGTCTCATTTATTTCTGTTTCCAGAATGAATTAAACCAGAGAGACTTGGCCTGGGCTTGTCTCTCTGTCTCACTCTCCGTGGGAAAAAAGTCATTGTTTTAGTCCAGAAGACTATGTTGTATGATAATTGTTCACTCCATTTTCAGTCTTCCACATGAACCCTCTCTTCTAATGATCCCCAAAGCACAGAACTGTTGACGGCCAGTGATCCTAAAGGTAATGTAGCTCAGAGTACAAAGTAGATGATCAATAAATGTTTGCTGAATTACATCTTCTACCTGTTGACACTAATGATCCCTCCTCAATTTCCCAGTGAAGCCACAGTTTAAACTCCAATGATGAGGGACTCGCTGTCTTATGAAATTCTTTAGCCCATTTTAAACAGCTCTAATTGTTAGAAAGTTCTCCTTTTTTAACTTTAACTTCCCAGATTTTTCTTGTGTCTTCTATAGCTACATACAATCCTGCTTTTATGCTTTCCCTAGAACTATTTTGATATGTTTATCATGTCTGATGTTGCTTAGCCCTGTTTTTCGCTTCTATGTTTGTTTCCAGGTTCAGAACTTTTATACTCCTACAATTGTCAAACTGACCTCTCCATTCAAGTTTGAACTTTTTGGATCCTAGTTCTTGAATCCTTTTTTTCTTTTTTTGGAACCATCCATGGACTAACAAACTCACATTTTTTGAATCTGTAATAGATTCCTGACTTATAATGCTATTCCACCCATCTTCCAAGCAGGTGTGCTCTTTTTAAACAAGATGTAGCTTTATTCTGGTTGCAAGGTCTATCCTTCAAAGTCTAGGTGTCATCTGCTTCGACTAGCCTGCAGGCAAACAATTCTTCATGGTTTGCTCACTCCAGCAGCTTAAGCTACAATCCTGTAAGGAAAATTCTCCTTTCTGATTACATCTATGTAGCCAGCTATAGAACTTTTTTTATCTCCCTCTCTCTTAGTAGTCTTTAGAGGTGTTTCCAAGATTACTTCTGACAATATCATATGTCCTTTAAAGTACCAGCAGAATAGGTTGGGGTGTATAGTTTTGATCGGTTTGGAAGGTTCTCCTCCATATTTCAAGTGCACTTCATGAAGACATACCATGTTCTGACTGGCCATTTCACAGAAATGTAACGTGATTTCCCTCTTTTTCTAATATACATCTCCCCTATATCACCCCCACCATCACCATTACCACATTTCTCTCCATGCCAGTATCAGGTGATTTCACTATGAAATTCTCCATCATGTGTTGTGGATCCAGAAGATTCAGGTAAACACTCTGAAGAAGGAGGATTATCTTAAATAACTGTGCCTCAGCTCCAGAATTTATTTATGTAATCATGATCATTTTAGGATTTGTTTGGTAAACTCTACCTATGCCAATGCCTCCCTGACAGTGTGATTCACTCTACTCTGTCTCAGACTGGTTTGTAAACGGGGATTTCAGACAGTCATTCACTCAACATGTACCGCTCATGCACATTTTGCACGTCAAGCTCATTATCAGGCCTAGAGAGAAGAACTAAAGAATAAATGTCTGCAAGACCTGGGTCATGTTTTATTGACTGTTATCACTGGAGATTATAACAGTGCCAGAAATCATAGATTAAAACCTACATGTAGGCATCTAACATTTCTAGTTTGGTTCTATGATTTCTAGGCTGAATTTTCTAAGGAGTGAAACAATTTTTTGACCAGGTTTAACCTTTTTCAGTGGCCAGCTTATAATAAATGTCCCAAAATGTTCAATGACTGAGCTCTACCTACTCTAAATGCCCTCTCTTTGAAAGATGTAATAAGAAATAAGAGTAATATATTTACAAAAATCCAGCTATGATTAAATATATATATTAATAATTCTAAAGAAGCTGTTCATATACAGTAGTATGTTAAAATTAAAGGCCTCATACATTTTTTTCTTATATTAAAAAGAACACCTGCTGTTAAGACTGTATTTACTCTCTGCATAAGAAACAAATAGGTAAAGAAGAAATAATTAAAGGAACTCTCAAATACCAGCATCCTTGGAAGAAAATAATTTCATGCAGATTTTACTTCTACTTCTATTCCTAGCTCAATGTATGAGAATTATCCTTAAAAGGGTACTGACTCTTAGCCTTACAAATTATATGCACATTTCCAAACATTCCTGTGATTACATCCTTCTTTTTCTTAAAGTAAATAAACAATTCCCTTGTGCACTGTTTGCTCATGATCATTAAATTAACTGGGTTTTGACAGTTCTCTAATCTGCTTCAGGAACTTACTAACCCAGTCATTTTCCTTAGTTTTCTTTGAAAGCATGAAAACTTGCTTAAACATCAGAAACATATGTCTTTATCAGCCAAAACCAGAGAAGAGTTACAGAATAAAAATTTCCGAGCAATGCCTCTAGCATTTGAAGGCAGATAACACCCATAAACTCAAGAGGATCTTTATTTCTCCCATTAATGAAAATAACAGTTAACATGCTTTAAGAATGAAGGTAGCCACATACATAGAATTAACCAAAACTGTTTACAAACACTTTTCTTTTATTTTCCCCAGGGAAATTAGATTAATATTTTAAAATCTAGGACTCTCTAAAATATCATTTTTTCATAAATGAGAAATATTTTAATGTAAATAATGTTAAGTACAAAACCACTGGAAATGGTTACACATTCCCTAAAAATTTATAACCAGAGAAAAGTGAGATGTTATTTATCAAAACTTTCCTCAAAATATTTAGATATGGTTCTTACAGCTACTATACAATAATTAATATTGATTTCAGCTTATTTAGAAAGCCCAGTGGATTGTAACATAATGTTTACATGAAGATCTTTAGATTCTAAAATTTTCCTTACATTAATGGGATAGGTTCAGAAAAATAATGTTTTATAATCATATATTCAGATTTGGATACATTGTACTTTTAATAATGTTTATATACCCCAGTATTTTATTTACACAATGTGTGATCAAATGAAAAGATCTACCTTCCTTTAAAAATACAGTTATTGTTTAATAATGGATAACTAGTTTTAAAGTTACACTATGATAAAGAAAAGGCACTAACCAACATGTCTTGAAAAATTATTTCCATTTTTTACATGCTACAGCTATATCATGATAGAAATGCAGAAAGTTTGGAAAAGCATGTAAAGTAATTGGCAACTGTGTACTAAGAACTTTCTCCACCAAGATAATTCAAGTATGATGTATCAAAAACTTATGGATGACGTTTATGTAAATTGTGTTTCTTTCTGAACTGATGCAGCAGGAACAACACTGCAGTCGGACTGTTATCTGAAAGAGGTTGGTCAATTGTCAGTTGCATGTTCCTCCCATATACAGCTACTAATATGCCAATGGATGACTGAGGCTGGGGAGAAATCAAGGCAGGAGCATTCTTTTTCAGACCAATGGCTACATCTATATTACTTAGATGCCTACAAAAAAATACGGGAATAACAAGTCATACTCATTTCTATTCCAGAAGATCACACGGTATAAGTGTTCAGAGGAACATCTTTCCAACATTTATTTTCCAGTTAAGTCAATAATGTAAAATGTATTACTGACTTATCATACTGTTGAAGGTGGCAAAATTTACATCAATGTTCTTGTTTGGTTGGATTTTCCCAACCAAATATATGGAGAAACCATATCAATATGACAAAATCAGTCAGGTGACTATCCCATATAGCTCAACAGTATTCATATATATTTAAGAGGACATGAACAAGGGAATACTATCTCATAAAAAAAAAAAATTGTCATTCTCAAAAGCATAACAAATAGTTCTCCTAGACTATCTTATTAGCAATATCATGAATTATACAACAGAAATGCTTGTTCAAACTGTTTTTTTTCTGATAAGAAACACTGCATTTTAAAAAGCAACCTCTATTTTAATATTTAATACCGCAGCATATCTAGATCTCCAAAAGTAGCAATCTATTTAAGAAAGAAGTGCACTTCTTGTAATGTTAAAAGCATTTCTGGCATTTCATATTATCTGCTTTTTAATGACTGTATTTTCCTAGCATTAAAAATGAATTAATCTCTTTCTTCCTAAGTACTCTGTTGAATATGGTGAAAGAAGGTTACTTTCAACAGGTTACTTTCCCTTACAAAAGCCATATAGATCGTTGCCTCCCTTTGCATATTTAAAAGCAAAACATCTGACTGTGTATCCAACTCAAAGCTCATCAATTTTATAGGATTTCGCAGACACAAAGTTTTCCAATTTCCCACTGAATCATAGTAACTCTACGATAGAGTATTGAAATACAAATGAAACATAATTAAGGTACTGTCTACACAGTTTCATTCAGCAGAAACGATTTTTTTTACTCTACAGTTTAAGTAAAAGTTCTTTAATTAATATTAACAATTTATGGTAGTCTATAAGAAATGCAAACAAGTGTCCCTCATCAATTCTCCGAAGTTATATTAGAGTTATTAAACAGAGATGTTCACAATTTTGCATTCTGACGTGTTTCAGTCATCACAGTGGTTGCTATGTGTTAATTTAAATCATGCTGACTGAACAACAGCATTAACAGCATCATGATGGACAAGTGTTTACAAAATGGAGTAAATACTCCAGCCCCAGATGAGATGGGAGCACACACCGTCGACCAGGTCTCCCAGTGAATGCAGCTATAACACAAAGACAAACTGCAAGAAGCAGCTATTTGAGGACTTTGAAAAGTAAATAGTATCAGGCAGAACACAGGAAAAGACCAAAATTCAAAATACCACTAATCCAAAGGTGAGCTGAGCATTTTTTCCCTCTGGTATACCCTGGGCTGAACTCAATACACTGAGGTTCCAAAAAGGTGGAACCAATTTTGTTTGTTTTCTCTCTGTCCTCCCAAAACTCAGTCCTGGGTGCTGGCACAGTTTCAGAAGTTCATGGCAGAGAAAGGCAACGGAATCCTCGACACTCTGGTTGGAAGAAAGAGAAGGCTCCACCAACTAGAAACTTGTGGGGCAATGATGGATAGAGAAGAGACTGGGAATGTGACCTCAAACATTTTTATAAACTCCTAGGCTCACCCACACCTGCACATATGTAGACTTGATCCCAGTCAGCACACCAAAAACATTGAGAAGTGAATTAATATGTAGACCACCACACAGGATTCAAGTTGCCCCCGGAAGATACACACATGGGAGAGATCCAAGTTACATCGTAAAGACTTCAAAACTGAACTGACATCAGGACTACAACCCACAGAAGGCAGGTTAAATGTGTGGCCTAAACCTAACCAGCTTAACTGACCACTAAAAACATAGAGTTTCCATAGAATTTGAAAAAGAGATGGAGTCTCATGTAATAAAATGTCCAGGATAACATAGAAAGTTACACGGCATATAAAGAACAAGGGAGGCTGGGCGTGGTGGCTCATGCCTGTAATCCTAGCACTCTGGGAGGCCAAGGCGGGAGGATCGCTTGAGATCAGGAGTTCGAGACCAGCCTGAGAAAGAGTGAGATCCTGTCTCTACTAAAAATAGAAAGAAATTAGTCAGACAACTAAAAATATAGAAAAAAATTAGCCGGGCATGGTGGCGCATGCCTGTAGTCCTAGCTACTCGGGAGGCTGAGGCAGAAGAATTGCTTGAGCCCAGGAGTTTGAGGTTGCTGTGAGCAGGGCTGATGCCATGGCACTCTAGCCCAGGCAACATAGTGAGACTCTGTCTCAAAAAAAAAAAAAGAACAAGGAAAATCTCAATTGCACAGGAAAAGACATTACAGAGATACCATTAAATAATGATAAAGGGTCAAGTCACCAAGAAGACATAACCATCTGAATGGTGTACGCACCCAAAACAGACATAAATACATGAAGCCCAAACCAGCAATACTGAAAATATAAAAAGACAAATCCACAAGTTGAAGACTTCAATACTTCTCTCTCAATAACAAATAAAACAGGTCGATTAAAAGCCAGCAAAGATTGAGAACAACTGAAAATTACCAGCAATCAACTGAATCTAATTGACATTTATAGGTTACTTAACCCAACAACAGTAGAATTTACATTTTATTCACATACATCTGGAACTTTTCCAAGAATAGACCATATCCTGGTTCATAAAACTAACAATAACATATTTTAAATCATTAACATCATACACAGCATGTTCTTGGACCATATTTGAATTAAATCCAAAAACATTAACAGAAAAATAACATAAGATTACTCTCAAACACTTGAATGTTAACAACACACTTCTAAATAATCTATGAGTCAAAGAGAAAATTTCAAAGGAAATTAGAAAATATTTTAAATGAAATGAAAATGAAAATACAATATGACTGAGCTTGTGATATTCGACTAAAGTATAGGAGAAAATCTATAGCATTAAATGCTTATATTAGAAAAGAAAAAAGAACTCAAAATTTCCACCTTACCTAACTAGAAAAAAGTAGCAAACACAAGGCAAGCAAATGTAAGAAAACAGGATATATAAAAGCCAAAATCAATAGAATTGAAAAAAGAAAAACAATAGATCAGTAACTTCAAAAGCTGAATTTTTAAAACATCAACAAAACTGATAAACCTCTGGAAAGATAGAAGAGGAGAGACAGAAATTACCAATATAAGGAATAAAAGAAAACATATTACCATAGACCCTACAGACATTAAATGGATACTAAGGCAATGTGTGAACAACAACTCTGTGCACATAAATCCAACAATTTAGTTGAAATGAACCAATTCCTCAAAATCTACAAACTAAAAAAAAAAAAAAAAAGACTGAAGATGAAATAGATAACATTAATGGTCCTATTAAAGAAATCGACTGCGCGAAAAAACAAAAGAACCTTTTGAAAAAGAAATCTCAAGGTCCAGATAGTTTTACTGGCAAATTCTACCAAACACTTACCAAATAAATAATACCAATTCTCTACAATTTCTTCCAGATAAAAACAAATGGAAGAGACAGGAAGACTTCCACAAACCATTGTATGTTGATATCATTACCCTGATAGCAAATCCAGACAAAAACAGGACTAAAAAAAGGAGGAGGAGGAGGAGGAGGAGGACAACGAAAACCATATTCTAATATCCCTCATGAACACAGATACAAAAATCCTCAACAAAAATATTTCCAAATCTAATCCAACAATATGTAAAAAGAATAAACATCACAACCAAGAGGAATCTATCCTGGTAACACAAGGCCAGACCAACATTTGAAAATCGATCTATGTAATCCATCATATTAACATTCTGAAAAGAAAACCCTTATGATCATATCATGAGGCAGAAAAATCATTTGGCTAAATTCAATATCCATTAATGATTTTTAAAAAATCTTGCAGAAACTAGAAAGGGAACTTCCTTAATCTAATCAATGGCATCCACAAAATCTCTACACCCGTCATCTCACTTAAGGGAGAAACACTGAATATTGTGCTGAGTAAGCGCCTCCTGTTCACTGAGACAAGAAAACAAAAAACTCTGCAGGATTACTTTTGTCAACATAGATAAATTGATTCTAAAATTTAAATGAAAAGGCAAAGATCCCAAATTACAAAAAGAATTTAAAAAAAGAAGAACACAGAGGAATTACTTTATCCAATTTTAAGAGTTTCACTATAAAATGACAGTAACCAAGATAGTGTGGAATTCCTGGGAGGCTATATACACTGACCAACTGGAAAGAATATAATCAACCTGAAATAAAACCACTGCATGTTTGACAAAAATGCAAAAGCAATTAAAAAAAGACACTGATGTAAACTCAAAACTCATACAAAAGTATTTACTTCAAATGGATCGCAGATCTAACCATAAAATGCACAACTATAAAACTTTTAGAACACATAAGAGAGAATCTTTGTGATCTGGAGTTATGAAACCAAAAGCATGATTTCTAAAAGAAAAAATAAACCAGGCTTCCTAAAATTAAAGAATCAATGTTCTATGAGACATTTTTATGAACATAAAAGGACAAGGCACACACACACACACACACATACACACATATATGTGTATGTGTGTGTGTATATATATATATATATACACGTGTGTGTGTATGCACCTCTAAAGGACTTACCTCTCCATCAAAATACTTTTACCTAATTCAATATCCTGAATATAATAGTGATTACATAAATCTATGAATCTGTTAAAAGTCATACATCTGTAGTTTTAACAGTACGGTAATTTTAAAATAAGATAAATTAAGAAAAAATGGAATAAAAAGTTCAAAACTCTCATTTACATTATATATAGTTATTACTAAAAAATACATAACCTCTGGCTACACTATTATATTATTGGTAAGCTCCGAGATAAAGCTGCAGAGTGAAAAATCTAGCCATTTTTATATTTTCTCAGATACCTTTAAGAATGGGCTTAATTACCGTGGTGATTAGTAACAAAAAGGAAATAGGTTGAAGTGGAGAACTAAGCCTCAAAACTCTGCTTTCTGAAAAAGCAAGAACCAAAAGAAAGGTCTAATTAGTGTCATTTGCAATGAAATATTGAGGTAGTTAAATGTTACAATGGTGTCTTTGACAATTTACAACAACCAAGCCAAACTTTTATTTTTATTCTTGCATAGTGCAATTGCATTAATTAGAAATTGTCCCCAGTTAGTTTACTTTAGATATTAATGCTTCTGTTAGTTTAACTTAAAGTGGTTTTTCAGTTGGCCTGCATGTTACACATGCTATTTTCTAGAGCTGTGTGCGTTGCTGAAGATCACACTTGTGGCTGTTTGTTCTAACTGCTGTTGAGTGTGAGCACCACATTATTTTTTATTAAATATGCAGTATTATGGGAAACTAATTAACTCTTAAAAATAATTTAAAATATATTTCTTTTAAACTGCAATTCCCACCCCAAATGACAATTTGATTCTTTATTACAATAAGATATACAAGCAAATTAAATCTTCAGACTCCACGGTGATGTTTTACCACAATGAATTTGGAACTATTTGTTATGAAAGAAATGACATTCAATAGTTTCATGGGGAGCATAGGGATAAATAGATGAAATTTCTGATTTTGAGGCACAAATTTGATTAAAGTATGTGAGCTAATCCATAGTATATCTTTAAATTCAAAGATCAAATTCATTCATTCCAGGCCAAAGACCATTAAGATCAAGACAAATAATTGAAGATATTTTTCACATATGTGGAAATTAAAAAGTTTCACTTGCTACCCCTCTCTTCAAGAATGCTCATGTTCGGCCGGGCGTGGTGGCTCACGCCTGTAATCCTAGCACTCCGGGAGGCCGAGGTGGGCGGATTGTTTGAGCTCAGGAGTTCGAAACCAGCCTGAGCAAGAGCGAGACCCTGTCTCTACTAAAAATAGAAAGAAATTATCGGACAACTAAAAATATATAGGAAAAAATTAGCCGGGCATGGTGGCGCATGCCTGTAGTCCCAGTTACTCGGGAGGCTGAGGCAGAAGGACTGCTTGAGCCCAGGAGTTTGAGGTTGCTGTGAGCTAGGATGACGCCACGGCACTCACTCTAGCCAGGGCAACAAAGTGAGACTCTGTCTCAAAAAAAAAAAAAGAATGCTCATGTTCAACTAACATTCAGTCTCACAAAATTATCATGAGCCTCACTTCGCATCAAATAATTTAAAAGGATATGAGACAAGAATCAGAGCTTCCCAGCAGCATTTCATCAGATATTCTCCTGCAGGATTCTCTAAATCAATCCACACAGTTTCTCAGGTACAAGAAGACAAGACACACATAATTGCAAACATTTAAGTGGGTGTGACAGTCATCCTGGTCAAAAGCCTAATGCCCTACAGGAAGTCCAGATCTGCTATAATAATCCCACAGGCATGGTCTTCAGGACCACCTCATGGGACATACCATTTGTCAGCCACCATATTCAGGGAAGTCCAAAATTACGGCAGCACCATCAGCTGTTTATAATTCATTTATAATTCTTCCCAGTCCATATGCAAATTACCAATCACAGGTCATGACAGAACCAACATTGCTTAGTGACTCAGTTGATGTGCTGCCCTTATAAGGTTGTTAAGTGATTAGAAGTAGGGAGTTAATAGAAGGTCACATTCTCATGCACAAAGAGAAAAAGTTTTGTTAACATTTTGCTGAAGAGTAAGTGGGTAGGAGAAAGCAAGGTAATTTTGTATATAGAAAAGTGTTCAAGACATGGATTTAAAAAACATGGATCTGAACCCTCACTCTGCACCTTGGCGGCTATATAACACTGAAAAATTTATTATGCCTCTTTGATTTCCCTTTCCTCCTCAGTAAAACTGAGATAATGCTTGTTCTCAAACATTTATTTTGAGGATAATATTACAGGGCAGATTTGGCTTTACTTAGTGAATAGCCCAGAATTAGAACTCAATTAATATTAATGGACAAGTTACAACTGATGAGACAGGGAACATTCCATTGTCAGATCCATAGTACTGATATTATTCTACTAGCACATAAAAATAAAAGCCTGGTTTGACCCTTCACCATCAGCTACTAGTTATTTTATCCTTCCTAGTCTTTCATCGACTTCCCTATATATATGCCCGGTGCTCAACTAGATTATGTATTTTTGGGAAACAAGGACCATATCCATCACTTTAAAAATCCCCCATGGCAGTCAGCAAGATGCTCAATAAATTCCTGTTAAATTAAAATCACACTCATCAAATGGAACTCATGAAAAGTTAAAATGTACCTTTCTTTAAAAAAATTAATTCTTCTATAGCATAAGCAATATGGATGATCACAATTCCTGGATTCTTTCATTGAAACTCATTCAATAAATATTGACTGACCATTACCAAATGTCAGGAATGGCGTCATATACTGGAAATATAACTCTTAACAGGCTATGCTAAGTCCCTAAGTTAGCACAGAGTTTACATACCAGCTGAAAAGGCTGTTGGAAAATGAGTAAATACTCAAAAACTAATTATATGTCATGTTATATTAGTGACAGAAACAAAAAATTGAGTCAAAGAATATCTAGGTAAACCACTTTATACAGTTATACCTTGTTTTAAGGCACTTTGCTTTATTATGCCTCAGAGATAATGTGTCTTAGAAATTGAAGATCTGTAGGACTCCTGTGTCAAGCAAGTCTGTTGGCATCATTTTTCCAAACATCATGTCTCTGTGTCACATTTTGGTAATTCTCCCAATATTTCAAACTTTTCCATTATTACCATATCTGTTACAACGATCTACGATCAGTGATCTTTAATGTTACTATTCTAATTGTTTTGGGGTATCACAAGTAGTACCCATATAAGATGGCAAACTTAATCAATAAAAGTTGTGTATTCTGACTGCTCCACCAACTTGACATTCTCGCATCTCTCTCCCTCTAGTCAGACCTTGCTATTCTCTGGGATGTAATATCGAAATTAGGCCAGTTGATAAGTCTACAATGGCCTCTAACTATTCAAGTGAAGGGAAGAGTTACACATCTCTCATTTTAAATCAAAAGCTAGAAATTATTAAGCTTAGTGACAAAGGCATGTTGAAAGCCAACACAGGCCAAAAACTGGGCCTTTTGAGTCAAAAAGTGGGCCAACTTGGAAACACAAAATAAAAGTTCTTGAAGGAAATTAAAAGTACTACTCTGGTGAACACACAAATGATAAGAAAGTGAAACAGCCTTATTGTTGATATGGAGAAAGTTTGAGTGGTCTGGATAGAAGATCAAACCAGCCAAAGCATTCCCTTAAATGAAAACCTAATCCAGAGTAAGGCCCTAACTCTCTTCAATTCTATGAAGGCTGAGAGAGGTGACGAAGCTGCAGAAGTAAAGTTTGAAGCTAGCGGAGATTGGTTCCTGAGGTTGAAGGAAAGAATCTGTCTCCATAACATCAAAGTGCAAAGTGAAGCAGCAAGCGCTCATGTAGAAGCTATAGAAAATTATCCAGAAGAGCTAGCTAAGATGATTGACAAAGGTAGCTAGACTAAAAAACAGAACTTCATGCAGGTGAAACAGCCTTCTACTGGGAAAAGATGCCATCTAGGACTTTCTTAGCTAGAGAATAGTTAATGTCTGACTTCAAATCATGATAAGACAGGCTGACTCTCTTATTAAGGTCTAATGCAGCTGGTCACTTGAAGTTGAAGTCAATGCTCCTTTATCACTGCAAAAATCCTAGGGCCCTTAAGAATAATGCTAAATATATTCTGCCCGGGCTCTATAAATGGAACAACCAAGCCCAGATGACAGCACATCTGTTTACAGCATGGCTTACTGAATATTTTAAACCCACTGTTGAGACCTACTGCTCAAATAATATTCTTTTCAAAATATTACTGCTCATTGACAATGTACACAGTCACCCAAGAGCTCCAATGGAGATGTACAAGGAGATTCATGTTGTTTTCATGCCTGATAACACAATATTCATTATTTAGCCCACGAATCAAGGAGTCATTTGGACTTTCGAGTTTTATTATTTACGAAATACATTTTGTGAAGCTCTAGCTGGCACAGGTAGAGATTGCTCTGGTGGATCTGAGCAAAGTAAATTGAGAATCTTCTGTAAAGAATTCAACATTCTAGATGCCATTAAGATCACTCATATTTCAAGAGAACAAGTGAAAACATCAACATTAAGAGAAGTTTGGAAGAAGATTCCAACCCTCATGGATGACTTTGAGGTGTTCAAGACTTCAATGGAGAAAGTCACTGCAGATGTGGTAGAAATAGCAAAAGAACTAGAATTAGAAGTGGAGCCTGAAGATGTGACTGACTTGCTACAATCTCAGGAAAAACCTGAATGGATGAAGAGTTTCTTCTTATGAATGAGCAAAAAAAGTAATTTTTAAAGATGGAATGCACTCCTGGTGAAGATTCTGGGAACACTGTTTGTGACAAGAAATGATTTAGAATATTCCATAAACATAGTTGATAAAGCAGTCACAGGGTTTGAGAGGATGGACTGCAATAGTCAAAGAAGTTCTATTGTGGGTAAAATGCCATCAAACAGCATCACATGCTACAGAAAAATCTTTAGTGAGAGGAAGAGTCAATCAACCCAGCAAACTTCACTGCTGTCTTATTTTATGAAATTGCCACAGCCACCCCAGTTTTCAGCAACTTGCACCCTGACCAATCAAGCAATAGCCATCAATATCAAGACATATCCTCCACCAGCAAAAAGATTACAACTTGCTGAAGACTCAGGTGATCATTAGCATTTTCTAGCAATAAAATATTTTTAAATTAAGTTATGTACTTCTTTGGACATAATGCTATTTTACACTTAATAGACTACAGTATAATGTAAACATAACTTTTACATGCACGTGGAAATTTAAAAATTTGTGTGACTTACTTTATCAAGGTATTTACTTCATTACAATAGTCTGGTACTGAACCCGCCATAAGTCTGAGGTATGCCTGTATAAGTGGTCAGGGATGTGGACACCTAAGCAGAAACTTGAGGATTTATCCAGGCAAAAAATAGGAGAGTGAAGAAAAGATCAACGTAAAAGCCTTAAGTCAGTTAAAAAAAAAAAAGGAAAGAGGAAAAAACGGTGGATTAGTGGTAACCTCCTGGCTCAATGCTCCCAGAGAAGAAGGTAAAGAACTCGGACAGCTACACACGAGTGGATCGTTCCCCGCCAAGAACAGCGTTGTGAATCTACAGAGAAACGGCATGGAACACGCAGCACAGGAAAAAAGGTGGAAGGGAGATACGTTCTGCAAAGACTGGGGAGTGCGAGACATACAACAGGGAAGGAAGTGCAGGAGGGCCGCGCCAGCCTGGCCAGCCAGCGCAGAGGAGGACGCCCGGCTCCCCCACAGACCTCCACACCCACTCAGACAGGGACGTGCGTGGAGGTGCAAAGTCATGGCACCGGACGACAGGCTCTGTGGAGAGGAGACAATAGCGGGACACGTTTTCAACTCTCCAGTGCTCTGTGCTAGGACGGCACTGGGCAGGAAAGGGACAGGACTGAGTGGTTACTTCCCGAGAAGGCAACCACGCAAGGGACTTTGGAGACAGGCATCTTACTGGCTCCCCCTAGCGGCAGATCAAGCAACCATAGAAGCACACAAACCTAGCCTTCAGTACCCCAGCTGTGATCTATCTTGTCCCTACCCTCACCTTAAAGGGGAACAGGGTCCAAATAACGCTTGGGAGTGGCATTAGTATACCCGATCTGGGGGACCAGCGCCTACCACACAGACATCAGATTACCTCAATAACCAGCTCCTCAATACAAACTACAATCAAAGACAAAGAGGGAAACCCCATAGCTTAGCACAGTGCCTTCCATCTCAAGTTATTAGAGGGCAGTGAAGTCATACCCACACCTGCAATCCACCAGCTGGGAGCTTAAGCTAGAGGACAAAACTAACTAGTATCCATTGGCAAGAGGTGAAGACAACAGGTCAGAGGTAACCCGGCTTACTAAAATACCCCTAAGGCAATACAGGACCGGCACACCTCTCCCTAGCACTGTCAAAGAATGTCCTTTGGGGACTTGGAGATAGAGCCATAAACCAGTCCTACTACCCGTAGTTCTCAATCAAGAAGCCTGATGAGAAAGAATCAGTGAGAGAACCCAGGAAAAATGAAAGATCAGAGAGAAAAGTTACCCCCAAAAGAAATCATTAGATCCTCAACAACGGATAGCAACTTAAACAAAATGATTAAAATGGCAGAGGAAGAATTTCAAATACGGATTGTAAGAAAAATCAATGGAATTGAAGAGAAAATAGAAACACAACAAAAGGAGCCACAAGAACATTACAGGAAATGAATGAAAATTTCTCTAAAGAAACTGAGGTATTATAAAAGAAACAAACAGAAATATTAGAAATGAAAGAGCCATTCAAGGAACTACAAAACACAGTGGAAAGCCTTAAGAATAGGGTGGATCACACAGAGGAAAGAATCTCAGAGTTTGAAGATAACGCCTATGTAATAAATGTATCAGATGAAGAAAAACAACACAGAAGCAAGAGACATGAACAAAACATACAATAAATGTGAGATTATGTAAAGAAATCAAACATAAGAATTATAGGCATCCTAGGGAGAGAAGAAGAAAATACAAAACAGCTGGAAAATCTATTTCTTGGAATAGTGGAGGAAAACTTACCTGGCATGGCCAGAAATCTAGATATCCAGGTACAAGAAGCACACAGAACACCTGGAAGACTCAATGTGAACAGGCAATCACCACATCACATAGTTATTAGGCTGGCCGAAGTAAACATGAAAGAGGCAATCCTTTGAGCAGTAAGATGAAAACAGCAGATAACCTACAAAGGAAAACCTATCAGACTAACTGCAGACTTCTCAACTGAAACCTTACCAGCAAGAAGGAACTGGGGACCCATCCTCAATCTTTTAAAACAGAACAACCAAGAATTCTTTACCCAGAAAAACTAAGCTTTATATATGAGGGAGAAATAAAGACTTTCCCAGACATGCAATCACTAATGGAATTTGCAAAGACCAGACCTGCCCTTCAGGAAGTACTCAGACCTGCATTATACACTGACCAGTGCAATAGACAACCACCAAAGTAAAATCACTCAAGAGTTCAAGTCCAGAATCCTGATTCCACAATGGCTTGAGAGGTAAAACAAAATAATAAGAATTTATCCAGCAGTACAAACAGAAATCTAACTGAAATATCAATTCTCTCAATAAATGTGAATGGCTTCAATTATCCACTGAAGAGAAATAGACTGGCTGAGTGGATTTAAAAACACAAGCAAAGTATCTGCTGTCTCCAGAAAACGCATCTTACCCACAAAGATGCTTTAAGACTAAAGATGAAGGGTTAGAAAACAAACTTGCAGGCAAATGGAAACCAAGAGGAAGCTAGGGTAGCTATACTTATATGAGATAACATAAATGTTAAACCATCAAAAGTAAAGAAAGACAAAAATGGTCACTATATATAGCGGTGGAAGGAAAAATCCAACAAGAAGACTTAACAATTCTTAACATTTATGTACCCAACACAGGAGCACCCAGATACATAAAGCAAACCCTGTTTGATCTAAATAACATGATAAACAGTAATGCCATAGTAGCTGGGGATTTCGACACCCCACTGACTGAACAGAACAGATCCTCTAAGCAGAATATACACAAAGAAACAATGGACTTAAATAGAGCTCTAGAACAAATGGGTCTAACAGACATCTACAAAACATTCCACTCAAATAAAGCTGAATATGCATTCTTCTCATCAGCTCATGGAACTTTCTCTAAAATGGATCACATCCTAGGCCACAAATAAGATTTCAAAAAATTTAAAAAAATAGAAATTATACCATGTATCTGCTAAGATCACAGTGGAATAAAATTAGAGATCAATTCCAACAGAAACACTCAACACTTCACAAAGTCATGGAAATTAAACAATCTATTGCTGAATGACTATTTGGTCAAGGAGGAGATCCAGATGGAAATCAAAAGATTCTTTGAACTAAGTGATAATGGGGACACAAATTATGAAAATCTGCTAGGCTACGGTGACCAAAACAGCATAGTACTGGCACAAGAACAGAGATACAGACCTTTGCAACAGGACTGAGAACCCAGATATAAAACCATCCTCATATCATCATATAATCTTTGACAAAGCAGACAAAAATATACATTGGGGAAAAGAATGTCTATTCAATAAATGGTGCTGGGAAAACTGGATAACCATATGCAGAAGATTGAAACTGGATCCCCATCTCTCACCTCTCACAAAAATCAACTCATGGTGGGTAACAGACTTAAACCTAAGGCATAAAACCTTAACAATTCTAGAATACAATGTAAGGAAAACTCTTATAGATATCAGCCTAAAAAAGAATTTATTATGAAGACCCCAAAGCAATCACAGCAACAATAACAATAAATAAATGAGACCTGATCAAATTAAAAAGCTTCTGCATAGCCAAGGAAACTATCACGAGAGCAAAGAGACAACCTACAGAATGGGAGAAAATATTTGCATGCTACACATCCAATTAAGGGCTGATAACAAGAATCTATATAGAACTTAAGAAAATTAACAAGAAAAATCAAACAAACCAATTAAAAAGTGGGCAAAGGACATGAATGGAAACTTTTCAAAAGAAGACAGAATGATGGCCAGCAAACATATAAAAAAGTGCTCAACATCTCTAATCATTAGGGAAATGCAAATAAAAACCACAACAAGATATCACCTAATTCCAGTGAGAATGGCCTTTATCAAAAAGTACCAAAATACCAAATGCTGGCATGGATGTGGAGAGATAGGAACACTCTTACACTGCTGGTGGGACTGCAAATTACTGCAACCCCTGTGGAAAGTAATTTGGAGATACTT
>NW_012148197.1:320006-322804 GCF_000956105.1 Propithecus coquereli | reverse complement strand
ACGGGAGGAGAAAACAACAGAGCAACAAAGAAGGAAGGAAAGAAACAAGGAGCTATTCCTCAGGAATTTTCCTCTTTTAGCTATTTGATCCCTAACGGTATTCAAGGCCGAACCTGAAAGAGTACTCATGAGATAATCTTCTTTATTTGCATTTAGGATGAACATACAGTAATGTGCTACATTTGTGATTAGAAAAAGGAAGTCCAATGTTATGTCATAAACAATAGAATTTTTTTTGGTTTTGTTGTCACACATATTTGGATGTATGTGCTACAATATGTATGATATTCTGACCACAGAGGCTCCAATCCAAGAATTCCATTCCAGTACTTTCTTGCTACAGATAAGATATGGGTGCAGACAGGCAGAATAATTTATTGGGGATGACAACACCCTGATAACAACATACAATGCCCACATTTATTGTGTATGGAGGCAACTTTAGTTATTATTATGCAATTTCAGAGTAATTTATAATTGAGTTTCAGATTAAAATTCTTGTGGAAATGATTCATCATCTTACTGAGCTGGACTTCTGTTTTGTCTTGTTTTTTCTTTTCTCTTACTTTCTTTTCCTCAATATAGTGCTTCAGGTTCTATTTACCTATATTATATTACATTCCCTACTGTTATAAATTAATGTCCCTAGTTCATTTTTCAGCTGTTCCATTAATTTGATGTTTATTCCTTATTCAGATTCCCTAATAAAAATGCTAATTATGATCATATCTGGTAGTGACTGCTGAGGCACCCTACTGGGTCCTCCTTACCTCCAACGCGACCTACTCACATTTATCATCAGGGTTTGGTACATCAGTCAGATTGCAACTGTTCTTCAAGCCTGCTAAACCCAGTTTGGGAAATAAATCCAATTCTCAAGATATTCTATCACTTATTCCAGCAAACCTCAGATGCAGAGCCATCTGCTTATTTACTAATGTAATATTAGTGAAAAAGAAAAAAAAAGTAGAGCAGTTTACTTGTAAGGCAGCATTATGTCAAAAGGCGTTCCAGAGTGTGAATCATGTTAATTAGAGATGTTGTCATTCAGGTCCTAACATGGTCTCTATTTCAACTGACAAAGTTCAACATTGGTTCAGAGTAGCATGCCAAAAATGACTAATGAGATGTCTACAATAAGCTCCGATAAAGGTCTACTGTCAAAAAACAAATCACAACTCTCAAACATAGCAGAGACAAGAACCTTTTAACCTTAATCGGATCACACTAGGAATAATGCTTTATCCCCAGACTGCATCCAGAACAACTGAAGGTCCAGACGTCCAGCAAGATTTAAGAGAATCTATGTTCACCGGGTCTTCTGGTCTACCAGATGAGTTGTGGTAGCCATTCTGGCAGACTTCCATTAAACACAGATCTTTGGACATTATTTCTTTCTCCTCTTCAAGTAAGCACCCATGCAGGGGTCTAACACTGTGGCTACCTAATAAAATATTCAATTCCAAGTAGGAGAAAATCAGGTATTTTCCTAAAATCCTTACATATTATACAGCAATTAATTTAATTTCTAATGTGAAAGTTGTCCCACAATGGATGGCTGAAGGGATTTGTGCAACATAATATTCATGTTAAAGTACAATATATATTTTTTTTTCAGATTTTAAGGGGGTACATACGTTTGGGTTACATAATTTGCTTTTGCACAGTGTATTTTTCATAAGCACTTGAAATTGGAGCACAATTTATTCTACTTTGAACAAAAAAGATTGGCCTAATTCTTAAATAATATGATTCATACGCAAACTGTCATATGTCGGGAAGCCTTTAGAAATGTGTTTCGTAGTATTTTGAAGCCTTAGGAGGCAAATAACAGAAAAGTAGAGCAACAACAGGGCAGAGGGCAGGGGAAAGGAAAGGGAAGAACACAGGTGAAGTGGAGACACTGCCAGGACGAGCAAAGTCGCTTTGTAGGGTTTTCCCTTTGATTCATTTCTTCTTCTATACACAGTAGGCTTGATTACTTCTGCTTGTACCCAGGAGAGTTTATTAACTTAGGTGACCTCTTTCCTGTAATGTTTTACTCCAGTTGTTCTTTTGCTCTTTCATTTATATCTTGGCATTTCTTTTTTATTCCTTAGTTTTTTTCAATTTTTATAAAATTTAAGTGGGCTTTTTTCCTTATAACCTTTACAGAAGCTAGAATCCACTGGCAAACTTGAGTTTCTTCGTTTTTTCATCTTTAAGGCTAAATTCTTTAAGTATAAAAGAATAACCCCTTCTTAAAAACATAATTTTAAAATCTGCCTTTCAATCCTACTGTAACATTGGAGAAGAATAAGTCAAGGCTTACCTATACCAGGGGCTTGCTTAGGTCAATGAGATGTCAGTGGTAAAGAGTGCAGCGTCAGTAGAAAATCTGCATTTTTTTCCCGGTAATTTCCTGTGATAGGTTGGCAATCCTGATTAGAGTGTATCATTTTTAGGCATCTGAATCTCATCATTCTCCGTCTGCTTTCTATATGCTCTATGAGTTCTGAAGGATCTTTTCAAGGATAATGAAGGATGGAATCTTTCTTAAAGTATATTTTGAATCTCATCCAACAGAGATGACATAAATCTTCAAGCCATTTCTGACCATATGTCACAACTCTTGAAAGCAAATGAAGGCTTTCACAGCTTTAAGGGATTATTTAACATTGACAGCTGTTGAGGCATTTATCCTGATTTTTCTTCTTTCTTTCCATCAAATGTATCTACATAAGATGGCATGGCTTGTGGGTTGGATAATATGTAAATGCTTAATATATTATGTGAGATTATATAAATTTCTTATGTTC
>NW_012148197.1:317894-318481 GCF_000956105.1 Propithecus coquereli | reverse complement strand
AAACCTAGAATAAAAAAATTTGAATTCCCCTTGATTTAGAGAAGTCCGACATCGATTTAGAGAAACTGAGATCATATGCAAATAAATCTGGAAAGAGGATTTCTGTGGACAGCAAAGGGATAAAAAGAAACATCCTTCAGCTTCCTTTCATCTCTAAGGTGATTCCATTCTGTTATTTATCAATATATAATTAAAATAAGGCAGAAACGTAAAGGCCATCCTGAAGAAATGTTCTGTCCACTTATAGGACTGGATGGGTCTATCAAATTAAAGGCAGAAAATAGATAGCATCTTATCGAAAGTTAAAGTTGGAAAATTTAGAGGTTTTCTAGTTCATTGGTTTCTAAATGCTAGTTGTTAATCTGACAATATAAGAGTTACTCAGAGAGATTAAAAAATTACCCTCTCTGGCACAACTCTGAAGATTCCAATCAGTACATCAAGGGATAGTCTAGGAATCTGTGTCATGAGAAACCTCCCCAGATGTTTTAGTTTGGGAATTACTGTGCTGGTTACATTCACATCTTCCTTGGAATTTTTTAGTGGCAGGACCAAGGCTAGAACTTAGTTTCTGCCAGTTATTAAAC
>NW_012148197.1:316018-317084 GCF_000956105.1 Propithecus coquereli | reverse complement strand
CAAAAAATTTTAAACTGACTAATGATGACCTGAGAGAAAGGAGTTAGAACAATTCTTGATGTTGACATGGGAAAGCTGTCGCTAAATATAACTTAAGTGTAAAGCGTGTCTCATTTTTCAGTAAGCAAAAATTTAAAAAAGAAATCATCGGAGATGGGTCATGCGGTTCCACATTGGCTAATTAAATCAGGCTTGCAATGAGCTGTCCAGGGAATAAGCACATGGCCCAGAGTTCAGACCCTTGTTGCTAAGTCTAGGTAACTGAGCCAGCTGGTATCACTTCTTCAGATATAAACCACACTGGCGCCAAAGTTCTATCATGGATCAAGCACAGACACAGATATAAATAAAGAAAGGTTTTATTAATGTAAGATTAAGAAAGAAAAAGTTTTTGCCCCAGAAACCATCTCCACTTAATCTGTTTGGTTTCAACTATTACATTTAAATATTAGAGTGTCATGAAGCACTTGCCAAAATATCTTAGTAGTAGCAATCTTAGTAGATTTAAGTTTGGCAGAAGTAACAGTGCTCTAATTCTAATTTCTAGAATGCATGGATCTTTAAGGGATCTTACTTGAATGTACAGCCACACTCAACTACTTATGATGACTGCAATGCACTGTAAGAGTTTTTATTGCCTCTGAGGTTACCTACGTCCGTATCTTTAATCATTGTCTCAGGTGATCTGTCATGTTCTCTAAGAAGTCCTCATGTCCCCTCCTAAAACTAGTTTAAGTATCTATTCCACATATTTTCATCTGACCTGGGTGCTTTCCTCTTATCTCTCACTGATGATGCTATTTTGTAGTTGCCTCTTTACTCATCCGTATGCATACTTCTGATGGAGAAAGCTTATATTTTGTTCATTTAGATGACTCCAGAAATGAGTGCCCAGCAGATAGCATTGATAGTATTAATCACGACCCAAATGTAAGCAATAGGATAACCATTTCCTAATAAAGGGACAGAATAAACCTAGAATAAAAAAATTTGAATTCCCCTTGATTTAGAGAAGTCCGACATCGATTTAGAGAAACTGAGATCATATGCAAATAAATCTGGAAAG
>NW_012148197.1:311600-313523 GCF_000956105.1 Propithecus coquereli | reverse complement strand
AAAATATATGCACAACTTCTCCATTAAAAAATTATCAGTAATAAAATTCACAACATAAAGTAATTGAGAAAGGAATCATTTTATCTAATGGTTTCTGCACAAATTCATTCAGCCCAAATCATTCTACAAAGATAGTGATGATAAGTTTTAAATGATGGGCCCTTTGGAATAACTCAGCTATAACGAGATGGCATATATTTTTGAATACAAAATGTACTGTTTCTAGAAAATAAGATAAATGAATATAATTTCACAATAAATAGGATGTTGTCGTAAGAGACCTCAGGAGAAATATACATACCATGGGATCTAGGAAAGAAAACCAAGTTGATTTGAAAGCATTTTAAATGTTTATTTTGTAAGTTTCTAGTTCCCACTATCCAGACCCTAACAGGAATAGAATATTTTCCCCAGTTTCCTGCCTTCCACCCTTATGATATTATTTTAAATGCTATAGTTATTACAATTATTGATTCAATAAATTATTTGCTTCAGTATCAGGCAGATATTTTTCTCAGCCCTGAAGTTATCAGTGAAAAAAGAAAGATAGGTGTCTCCGTGCACTAATATCTGGGAGGGAGGAGATGAGGATATGCAATAAAGGGCAAGAAATGTAAGAAGCAAGCAAACACATAAATAAGAAGATGTCTGACTTGGTAAATGCTGCAAAGGAGATAAACAGGACCATGCGATAAAGAGCAAATGGGAGACACTTTGGCAAAAGGGGGGTTAAATAAGATATTTACTCTGGAATTCCTTCCAGCTAAAGACCACAGACAGTCACTATCTATCCATGTCTCTCCTGAGCAGTTTGTGTGATCACAGTACTGATGTGTTACCTTTGAGACTCTCTACAATAAAAGTAAAGTTGATCAGAGAAAGCCCCATACACACGTTCTTTCAGCCTTGCACCATGGTTATCTGTGTATGTGTGTTGCCATCGTATATCCAATAAATATGCCCCAAAATATAAACCAACGTAGCTTGTGTTCATACAGATGCACCTTCCATTTTCATTTTAGAAATTATTCCTCCCTGGCTGAGGGAGAAGTAGAAAGGAAGTCTATTAATGGATCAACATCTCAAGTCCTAGGAAAATAACTTTATTTAGCCAGACAACTACAAATATTGTCAAGACTTCAAAATAGATGTCCAGTGCTTTTTAATATTGATCTATAGACAAAGATATGTGAATAAATGTATACTGTCTTATCAATATTTCTGGTTCTCCTCTTTCTTGCCACACAGGAAGAATTACATTGCTCTGCCTCTTTGACTTTTCAACCAATAAAATTTGAGTATAGGACATAAGTCATTCCCAACAGAAACTTTCTGTTTTGCCAGTTCCAGACCTTCAAGTGCCCTCTTCCCTCACTTGGAGTTCATGGAAGCAGGTGCTACATGGAGGCTCAACACTGAGCCATGGACAAGGGGATGGAAGAATTACTGAGACCTTCGCTGGAATCTGAGAAAGAAATAAACCTTTGTGGTTTTAAGCCACTGGAATGTTGGAGTCATTTGTTATCACAGAATAGCCTATACTATCTGTTAATTGGTTGAATTGTGTTTTTCCAAAATTCCTGTGTTGAAGTCCTAACCCACAGTGCCTCAGAATGTGACCTTATTTGGATATGGGTCATTGCAGATGTAATTAGTAAGTAATGATGAGGTCATAGAGGTCACGTCGCAGTAGGGCGAGTCCCTAATCCAATATGACTAATGTCCTTATAAAAAGGCGGATGTTGGACACAGACACACACTCAGGGGGAATGCCATGTGACGATGAAGGCAGAGAGTAGGGTGATGTAGCGGAAATCAAGGAACACCAAAAACTGCTAGCAAACCACCAGAAACTCAGAGAGAATCCTGGAACAGATCTTCCCTCACAGCCCCTAGAAGGAACCAACCTTGCTGACAACCCAG
>NW_012148197.1:308385-310551 GCF_000956105.1 Propithecus coquereli | reverse complement strand
CATGGAAAAATCACAGGCTTTAAAGCCACACATACCCAAGTTGAAGTCAGACTCTATATTTGTTAGTCGGTCAAAACATCAATCCCCTTGAGTTTCTTTTCTTCATTTGGAAATAATCATCCTTTCCTTAAAAGATGGTTATGCAATTTACATGAATTTGACTTTAACCTGTGTGAAGCACATGGTACATAGTAGGCACTCCACAAAGTCTAATGCCCAGCTCTTAAAGATTTTACTCAGTATTCTAACTTCAATCATCTGCCACATCATAAACTGGGAAGGACAGTCAAAACAAAGCTGGGAATGGAAAGCAGTGGTCAAACACAGGGGCATATTGGATGGGAGTGGGGGGACAGGAAAAGCTATGCAGATTTTAGAAAGAGAGAATGCAATTCAGGAATGTCTTGGGTCTTCAACACCAATAGTATCTAGCAATTCATGAATCAGGCAATATCTGAGGCTGCAGAGTGTTCACAAAATAGTCCCCAATTATTGTCTTGGATCTTGTACATAGCGCTCCATGAATTTATTCAGCCTATGCAAATAGAGTTTACCATAATACATAGGGGATATGAGATAAGCTTATAAAACTAACTCACATGTGGAAAGATATTCCATGCCGGAGAAGGGTTGGCATATTTCAGGGACTAGGGAAATGAACCAGTGACATAAATGGCAAGGGTTTTAGATGAGGAAACCATAGTTAGCCCATGTATAGCATATGACAATGTTTCTCAATATCTGCTTTAATCTATATTCTTTTTGAATAAACACAAATACATCTTAGTTGCTCTAATGTTATTTGGAATTTCTATATAAATAAAATAGTAAAGACTAAACTAATCAAAGCAATAGGCCAAAGTGATGCTACATTTGATCATTAGTAGAAATAAAAACAACCTGAGGATTGTACAGCTTCCACTTAAGACTATTTCATGGTCAAGAGTCTCAATACTCATGGATACCTTCAAATTATGTCCCTCATGTAGAGCTAACTAATAAAATGTGGTATGTGTATACTATGGAGTTCTACTCAGCCACAAAAAACAATGGTGAACTAGTACCTCTTTATTATCCTGGATAGAGCTGGAGCCCATTCTACTAAGTGAAGTATCACGAGAATGGAAAAACAAGCACCACATGCACTCACCATCAAATTGGTACTAATTGATCAACACTTTCGTGCACATATGGCAGTAACATTCATTGGGTATCAGGCAGGTGGGAGCGGGGAAAAGGGGATGGGTATATACACACTTAATGGGTGCTGTGTGCACCAACTGGGGGATGGGCACACTTGTAGCTCTAACTCAGGCGGGGCAAAGGCAATACATGTAACCTAAATATTTGTATGCCCGTAATATTCTGAAGTAAGAAAAAGGAATTATGCCCCTCATGTAAATATGATATCAGTGAATCTTAAAGAAGCTCTGAAACGAAAGATCATATTTTAAAACAGATGTCAATGGATGCAAGAGTTTCCAAGTCAAAAGGTAATGCTTATTAGATCTGCTATTGTTAACTGGCTAAGGAAACACATTAAGAAAAGAAATCAGTATCTGATATACTTTCTATTATATTACTTCAAGCAATCTGTACAAGTATATATAAGTGCCATGCTTTGTATGCAGCACAAAAATCTGCCTCAGTATCAGGCCTTACTTACAATCCCGAAAATAGTGTGCAATGCTACTTGAAAAATAGTTATTACTATGCTTGGTTGGATAAAGTTATTTTTTTCTAAAAGCAAATAGGCTGAAGTATGACTGCAAACCAATTTCAGCTATAACAGCTACCATGTAGTGCATAGCATCACCTCACTACCTAACACATTCTAATAAAGTTTACTGTAACATGAAATATTGCTGTATTGCTAATGATATTGCAACTTGAAGCTGCCCAGAGAAAGCATTTGCTATTATTTTTTTTAATGTTAGCATAAAGATAAACCCAGCTAAGATGCCATCTCAATTTTTTCTTCCACCTGGATTAACTATACATCCTCTGAAATACACTTTTATATTGCCCTGGTATCATAAATATTGGAAAAAGTCAATACTAATTAAGTGCATTAATAAGTTTTACATTGGAGCATCTGGTGGCTGACACAGCTCATAAATCTGAAAACCCAACCAAAAGTACAGGATCCCTCAAGTAGAATGCTAT
>NW_012148197.1:303722-306607 GCF_000956105.1 Propithecus coquereli | reverse complement strand
TGATTAAGTAGACAAAGCTCAGCAATACAGGGAAAAGCAGGGACGTTCTTTTTAGTCAGTGGAAAGTTTGATCTACTTCGTGTGATCTTCCTACTTAATTGTTCCTTCTAATTTAAAGGGGGTTCCATTTGCATCCATAGAGTGCAGGAGAAAGAATTTCTGCTTTTGAGACTAACCCAATCAACAACCATCCAGGTAAATGCATAAAATTAAACTTGATTTCTGACCGCCAGGACCTCCAGGATATCATGCCCACCTGCCTTTCACACCTTAATTCCAGACAGTTCCTGTTTCATACTTCATGTCCCTGCAACCCTACACTGCTGTAATTCCCTGTCCCTTAATGAACGGTAGCCGCCTCCCTCTTTTTCCTCCTCTTTCCCTTGACTTGATTTCGGGCCCTTCCATGTGGATTAGGGAACCTGTCTCACCTGTGCTTTCATCACAGCCTGCTTGGGCATCCTTATCATTGTACCTTGCTCTCTCATTTCACAAATATTTATTAAGTGCCTATTCTGTGTCAATCCCAGTTCTAGGTCATGGGTACTCCTCACAAGAATTCAATGTCTTGCGACTCTACAGAGTATTATGTCTTTAGCTACTTAAAGGTAAGAATCTTGAATTTATGTGTCTTTGTACTTTTCTGTACGTAGTACGTACTCGATAAAAGTTCACTGAATGAAGAAGTAAGAATGAAGAGATATTAATAGAAGTTTTATTTTGATATTTTTGTTTTTGTCATTTTAAGTACCTGGGAATCTAAAAGTAGGAGTATCTCCTGGAGCTTGAGAAAGAAGGATCCCTCCTTGAATCTCACAGAAGATATTTATTAATGGGTAGAACGGAAGAATTATGTTAAAAAAAACCATTGTTTCACATCTATAAAACATTTCTATTTGGATTTCAAAGACAGAATAACATTAAGCCTCAATGTAAGTATAGAGATTATGCTGTAGTATTCAGTCTTGCCTGACTGAATATTTAGAGAGGGAAGTCTCCTATTTAGATTCTTGCTTAATCTCTAAAAATGGTCCTTTCTGAGCTTTTGATCATGGTGATTTTCATATGGGAAAATACAACACCCTCCATGAGAGTACTTTAACTTATACTACGCCTTTCTAAGAAGCTCAAAATCTGTAAACAGTCATGCATCGCTTAATGACAGAGACACATTCTCAGAAATGAGTAGTTAGGAGATTTCGTATTTATCCAAACATCACAGGGTGTACTTACACAAACGACACATAGGCTATATGGTACAGGCTGTTGCTCTTAGGTTGCAAACCTGCATAACATGTTAGTTACTTTGCTGAAGAGTGTAAAGCAAATAATGACACAATGATAAGTACTTGTGCAATAGAAATTTTTCAGCTCCATTATAATCTTATGGGCCCACCATCGTATATGCACTTCCTTGTTGACTGAACCATCCTTATGAGGCACATGACCATTAAACATCAAGTTACTGTCAATTAAGTCTATCAAGTCCACTCTAAGGAAATTAATGATAACTAAATACCATCATACAGATGGTTAAGACAGACACACAAAAAAGTATGGGATATAGGCATTGTTGCCTCAGCTCCATGTACAGAATCATGTACAACATTAAAGACAAAATCTCCATATCCATTTTCACTTGGTAATGAATAGACACTCTTTATGAACAGAAGCATGATTAGATCTATTTTTGGATGAGTTCATTAATGCTGGGGCTAATAAACTGAACTCTGTTCTGAAAACACCTACTTTGATACTGAAGAGAGGTTCGTAGAAACAATGAAAAACTACAAATAGGAATTGAATTCTTCTAAGGCACCCTGATGAAAATCGTATAGCGAAATGTACAGCCAAGATCCAGATTATCAAGACATAAACTCATCTGAAAATTAAGAGAAGAGATAGTTCAAAGTTTATATAATACTTCCCATGCATTTCTCAAACTAAAGATTTTTATGTTTTACACCATAATTTTAAATTTGAGTTTTGAATACTTAAATTTGAGTTTTGAGTTCATTTGGGGAACAAGCCACTCATAGTGCTTTGATCAAAAGCAAGGTGCTCATCCTTATCTAGAAAAAGGATTGATTTCTTCACTATACAACTTTGGAGAGATGGGGCAGAATAGATAGGGTAGATCAGCCTATGGTCTGATCTGGAAACCAACCTTTGGAAGAAAGTATTTTACTCTAAAAGAATTCTATGCACATGCTCATGATGGGTGAAATCAGAAATAAAGTTACTGAACATCTAAATGTGTAAATGAGAACCATTCCATGTTTTTGCTTTATTTGGTTTTGAACCTGAATATCTAAAATATAAACTCTGCAGCTGAAAAAAAAAGTGAAAGTCCATAAAGAAGCCGTGAATTCTTTATTCTATGCTATAATTGTTTTGCCACTAACAAAAATTTGAAACAGTCATAGATTAGTTAATGGCAGCTAGAATCAAGTTTCAGTGGCCCCTCAAACAGCAAAGCATTCTTTAGTCATTAAGCTTTTTGCTATAATGAGTGGATTCTAGACTCAGGCTCCCACTTAATTCTTGCTAACTCTGTGATGTAAGGCAGCCTACTTAGCCTCTAAAACTCTTGTTTCCTTCTCTGTAAAAATGTAATAACATATCATATTGAGTTTTTTGTGAAAATTAAGTGAAATAATGTATGCAAAGTTCTCATTAGAGAACCCAATACATGGCAAGCATCCCCCAAATATTAGTAAAATGTTTATATTTCTGTTAATGGCACTGATTTTATCTAAAAAATCCTTTCTCCACTTTAATAAGTCAGAAACTTAACAAAAAATTAAAATATAATGACAGTTACAAATATTAAATTTCGACAGGTTAAAAAATGAAGCTATGGCAGTACCTTGTTAACATTATTC
>NW_012148197.1:301583-303672 GCF_000956105.1 Propithecus coquereli | reverse complement strand
AGAAACCATTATAAACTTGTGGGACACACAAAACCATGCAGCAGTGTAAATTGAGCCCACAAGCCTTGGTATGTCGCCCCTTACTTTAGCACAATATCTAAATGAATGAAATAGGAAAAGATCTGGATGAGAAACAACACATAACACAGAAGTTTTCTCATCTCAAAAGTCTACAGTACATTTTTTAACTTCAGAAAAATCTAAAGATTCAACATTTCTATCAAATGTATGCACATATTTTGTGATTAATGTAAAATACTAGAGAAAATAAACTTATTTCCTTCCTCACACCAACCTGTCCCTCTCCACACATTCTCTATCTCAAAGAGATAGAGATTGTTGCCTCATCCTTTGACTAGACATATTCTTTGATTCCTTTCTCTCTCTTAAACTTCTCACCCAATCAATCACTCACTCCTGCCCAGCTCTTCCTCTGAAATAACTTCAAAAACACTCTACAATGCATTATCCTGATCTAGGCCACCATTACTTCAAGTTTAGATTACTTTAACTGCCTTTACACTGGTCTAGGTGTCTTCCTTACCTGACTCCAGTCCATTTTCTTCATTGCAGCTAGAGCTTTTTATTTTTCAACCACAAATATGATCATATTAACTCTTCCATGTGCGCCCATGACTTCATGCTGTCCTCAATATAAAATACAAATTCCTTATCATGGTTCACAAGACCCTTCATAAACAAATTCTGTCCTAAACATTCATCCTTACCTTGAACTACACTTAATGAAACAGAGCCACTAAAAAGTGGGAAATATTGGAGCTCCCAGCAGCTTCTATTATACTTCTTGCACAGAGGTACACATTCCCCAGAGAAATACAGAAGTTAAAGGAGCTGCCACTTCTGTCCAAGGTATAGAAGCATCAGACACAAATACCTTTCACCAGCCCCCACTGCTGCAAAGTGGAGTGGCACTGTGGGGGAATGGGAGGTTCTGGCAGCGCCCAGTCCAGGAGTGACTTTTTCTAGGTTCCCACTTGTTGAATGACACCAACTTCCCTCACTTATAAAATAAGAATGAGCACCTATGGCTGTTCATAAAGAATCTGAAGAGTACTTAGGGACCACAGATGAGAAAGCTCACATAATTAAAAAATGTGATGAGATTACAGCATGAAACCAGTGCATTGCTAAGAAAAAGAAATGAACAAAAAGGCTGACTTGTGATTTTAGTGTTCTCTCTGGAATTGTTAACTTTTTATGTTATTTTCTCTGGCTTGCTCAACTGTAAATATGTGGCTCTTGTGCTAAAAATGAACAAACATTAAGTCTGAGAAGCTACTAATGGGGAGTAAGAAAAAACTCAAGTGATAGATAAAATAAATAATGGACACTGGAGAACTGTGACCAAGAGTGGAACATGATTAAGTAGACAAAGCTCAGCAATACAGGGAAAAGCAGGGACGTTCTTTTTAGTCAGTGGAAAGTTTGATCTACTTCGTGTGATCTTCCTACTTAATTGTTCCTTCTAATTTAAAGGGGGTTCCATTTGCATCCATAGAGTGCAGGAGAAAGAATTTCTGCTTTTGAGACTAACCCAATCAACAACCATCCAGGTAAATGCATAAAATTAAACTTGATTTCTGACCGCCAGGACCTCCAGGATATCATGCCCACCTGCCTTTCACACCTTAATTCCAGACAGTTCCTGTTTCATACTTCATGTCCCTGCAACCCTACACTGCTGTAATTCCCTGTCCCTTAATGAACGGTAGCCGCCTCCCTCTTTTTCCTCCTCTTTCCCTTGACTTGATTTCGGGCCCTTCCATGTGGATTAGGGAACCTGTCTCACCTGTGCTTTCATCACAGCCTGCTTGGGCATCCTTATCATTGTACCTTGCTCTCTCATTTCACAAATATTTATTAAGTGCCTATTCTGTGTCAATCCCAGTTCTAGGTCATGGGTACTCCTCACAAGAATTCAATGTCTTGCGACTCTACAGAGTATTATGTCTTTAGCTACTTAAAGGTAAGAATCTTGAATTTATGTGTCTTTGTACTTTTCTGTACGTAGTACGTACTCGATAAAAGTTCACTGAATGAAGAAGTAAGAATGAAGAGATATTAATAG
>NW_012148197.1:283920-285818 GCF_000956105.1 Propithecus coquereli | reverse complement strand
CTAGAATAATCTTTCTAAACCCCTTTTCATTTATGTCTTTCCTCTGCTTAGGAGCCTCTGGTAGATCATTTTCACTGATCAGATTAAATGTACACTTCTCAGGCCAGATATTGGGGCCCTCCAGTAATCTTTCCCTTTTCTACAAGGCCCTTTACTTCCTGTCTCTAAAGTCAAAGTGAATTCATGTCTTTATTTACTATGTTCTTCCTTCTCAAATGCCCACCCTTTTCTAAAATCCAGATCATTCTGTCTAGCAGAAAACCACGATGTCCCCAGTTAGCTGCCCTACAATTATTTCATCCCCTCCCCCCAACTCCTTCTCCCCAGAGGAAAGAAAGGTTTATTTCCAATGCCTGTAACTTATGCGATGGTTTTCTAAAAATGCCTCTCTGTTCTCCATCTAGTCCTTCAGCCAAATTGGAAGCTCCAAACCAAGTGGGTTATCTATTTTGATATCCTTCCTAATATATAGCAAATGCCTAGGTGCTTGGCGAGACATAATGAGGAATAAATAGTTTCTACTTTGCAATTCGTATCCCACTTGGTTCAGGTTCTCTTGCAAGAAAAATGTGAAATCTGATTAGACAGAATAAAGAAAAAATTTTAAAAACCGGTAAAATCCACAGATGCAAAGCGTCATTGTCATCTGCTTCTCCACTAACTCCTGTCTACACAAATGACCAAGTAGCAGAAACACAGGAAGTAACAAAACTCTCACCTATAATTGCCCAGCTTGTGACAGAGAGTTCTAGGAATCGTGGATGTAGTCAAGTGGTTGAAGAAATAACATCTGTGAAGATTCTCATAATTAGAAACTGATGATGAGAAAGCTTTTTATATGATACTCTTTGGCTTTGATTATCAGATTCTAAGGGATTATATGGTCATAAAATCAGTGCATGGATTATTTATTAACTCACTCATTGACTCAGCCAACACTTGTTATAGTACACTCTAATATTCATAAAGTAAGATGAGGATGTTGTTCATTTTGCCACACACAGTACTAAACACATCTGGAGATTTTAGTCATGAAACTCTGCAATAAACCTATTAATTATATTGCATCATCATCATATTACAGACAATGAAACTGAGGCTTAGAGAGATTAAATAATCCTCTCAAGAACACATACCTAGGAAAAAGTGGCAAGAAGGTGCAGAAAAAGGTGCATACTAGATGAAGACATCTGAGTTCTATAGAAATGTCTTGTACAGGCACACTTAGGAGATACTGCGGGTTCGGTTCCAGACCACAGCAATAACAGGAATATCACAATAAGGAGAGTGGAATAAATATTTTGGTTTTCCAGTACATATAAATTATGGTTATACTATACTGTAGTCTATTAAGTGTGCAATAGTATTATGTGTAAAAAAACAACAACAATGTACTTCCCTTAACTTAAAATACGTTATTGCTAAAAAATGAAAACGAACATCTGAACCTTCAGTGAGTTGTTATCTTTTTGCTAGTGGAAGGCCTTGCCTAAATCAGGGTGGTGGTGGCTAAAGAGTGGTCTGTGGGAATTTTTAAAAATAAGACAACAATGAAGTTTGCTGCAATCCATTGACTTTCACGAATCTTTCACAGAAGATTTCTCTGTAGCATGCAATGCTGTTTCTTAGCATTTTACCCACAGTAGAACTTCTTTCAAAATTGGAGTCAATTCTCTCAGACCCTGTTGCTGCTTTGTCATCTAAGTTTATGGAATATCTTAAGTCCATTGTTGCCATTTCAACAATGTCCACAGCATCTTCACCAGGAGTAGATTCCATCTCAAGAAACCACTCTCTTTGCTCATCCATAAGAAGCAACTCTTCATCCACTCAAGTTTTATCATGAGATTGCAGCAACAGTCACATCTTAAGGCTCCACTTCTAATTCTAGTTCTCCC
>NW_012148197.1:235414-283190 GCF_000956105.1 Propithecus coquereli | reverse complement strand
TAAGTAAAGGCTCCCAGCCCAAGAAAGTGGGAATAATCCTTCACACATCTTTGTACTTTTTACTTTCTATTCTTGTGGTTAGATTCTAAATCCTAAAGCTATTCAAACTCGTGTTATATCCACTCATCTATAGCCAGAGACATCTTCTATCATGCTGTCCTTAGCAGCCAAGGTTATTGGAACATTTTTGATTAGACTCTAATCATACCCCACGGTCCCCCAATTCAATGCAATATGCACACTGAGAACCAGAACATAGAGGCAGAAGTCTTAGCTCTAAAACAAGAAAAATCCTATAAGGGAGGAAAGGATCCAGCCACTGCCCAGACTGAAATTGAGTAATATACCCAGCTTCACACATCTTCAGGCTGCATGCTCATTGAGTAATTTAGGAATGAATCCATGGTTTGTGGGGAACTAAAATAGTTAGTGGTTTGTTGTATTACATTATGGCTTTCTCCAGCAGTTTCCAAAGTAACTTCCAAATCACTGGCAAGAAAATTTTGCTGGACCTGCAGGCAGGATAATAGAGGTTCCTCCCCGCAATTATGGAAGGGGTTGTTCCAGGCTTGGGTGCACCAGGTCTGACTGTTCCAGGTTCGGTTCTTTCAGGTCGGGTTGCTCCAGGTCTGGTTGCCCTACACTGGAAGGTTTCCAGATGTGTTCATCCAGCACACCTGGTGACAGGAAGAGTAGAGGCCTGGGTATTCTGTAGATGCTGAGGCCTGAACCCGAGTCATACTGTTGCTATTCTTTGACCAGTTGTTTTTCTACCACCTCTTAGGTTTCATTCTCTGGTTCTGGAACCAGGTCTTAACCTGTCTGTAGCTGAAGTTCAGGATGTTGGAAAGTTCTTGCATCTGCTGGATACTGAGGTGTTTCTGTCTCTGGAATCTATCGTTGAGTATACATAGCTGGGCTGTAGACAACACGGTTCTGGTCTTCTGTTTCTTGACCTGGACCTCATCTTCCTTTTTCAGTGCACTCTTCTCTACAGAAGTGGGCAGTTTTACTTTAGAAGTGGTGGAAGAATCGGGGCTGTCCTGAATCAGCAGATCATGGAGGAAGGAAGAGGAGAGGCAGTCTCTGTGTCGGGCATCTCAGAAGAAGACATTTGCAAGGATGGATAATTTTCTTCAGGCCCATAAATCATAGGCATTGGTGAAGAGTCCCTAGAATCAGATGCTTCAGAGGCAGGCTTTGGGGACAAGCTGGATCCACACTCATGTTACTGAGAAAAAGGGAGGAAAAATTGAAGAAGTGGACTGTAAAAAAAAAAAAAAAGGCTAAGATTTAAGTATCTAAATACAATCTCCAGATGTAAAAAGATCTAAAAGCTGGGATGAACAGGGTCCTCTCCATAACAGCAGGAGGCAACCAGCTCAATCCAGCAGATAGTAATATTTTGAAAGAAGTCTTTTATTCTGAACAGCAGGTCTCAATAGCAGGCTTAAAATATTCAGTAAGCCATGCTGTAAACAAATGTGCTGTCATCCAGGTTTTCTTGTTACTTTTATAGAGCACAGCAGAGTAGATTTAGTATAATTCTTAGGGGCCCAAGGATGTTTGGAATCGTCAATGAGCATTGACTTCAACTTCAAGTCACCAGCTGCATTAGCCTCTAACAAGAGAGTCAGCCGGTATTTTGAAGCTTTGAAGTCAGGCAATAACTTCTCTCTAGCTATGAAAGTCCTAGAGGGCATGTTCTTCCGATAGAAGGCTGTTTCATCTACATTGAAAATCTATTACTTAATGTAGCCCCCTTCATCAATTTTCTTAGCTAGCTCTTCCGGGTAAGTTAGCACTTGCTGCTTTACTTTGCACTTTTATGTTATGGAAATGGCTTCTTTCCTTCAACCTTGTGAACCAACCTCTGCTACCTTTAAACTTTTCTTCTGCAGCTTCCTCACCTCTCTGAGCCTTCATAGAATTGAAGAGAGTTAGGGCCTTGCTCTGGATTAGGCTTTGGTTTAAGGGAATGTTGTGGCTGGTTAGATCTATCCAGATCACTCAAACTTTCCCCATATCAGCAGTAAGTCTGTTTCACTTTCTTATCATTCGTGTATTCACTAGAGTAGCACTTTTAATTTCCTTCGAGAACTTTTCCTTTGCATTCACAGTTTGGCTAACTGGTGCAAGAACCTTTTAGCCTGTCTTAGCTTTTGGCATGCCTTCCTCACTAAGCTTAATCATTTCCAGCTTTTGACTTAAAGTGAGAGATGTGTGACTCTTTCTTTTACTTGAAGACTTAGAGGCCATTGTCGGGTTATTAATTGGCCTAATTTTAATACTGTTGTGTCTCAAGGAACAGGGAGGCCCAAGGAGAGGGAGAGAGAGGAACAGCCAGTTGCTGAAGCAGTCAGAACACAGACACATTTATTGATTAAGTTCATTGTCTTAGATGGACATGTTTCATGGAGCCCCAGAACAATTACAGCACTAATATCAAAGATCACTAATTACAGATCACCATAACAGATATAATAATAATGAAAAAGTTTAAAATATTATGAGAATTAACAAAATGTGACACAGAGACACAAAGTGAGCCCATGCTATTGGAAAAATGGCGCCAACAGACTTGCTCCACACAGGGTGGTAACAAACCTTCGGTTTGTAAAGAACCCTGTATCTGTGAAGCACAATAAATAGAAGTGCAATCAAATAAGATACGCTTGTACTTAAATATATTTTTAATGTGAATTCTAAACTGTAAGTCTCCCTACTCTGAATTTCTTTAACATATTCTATGTAGTTCTATTCTGGAACGTAACCCTTTGCAGTAAGTGTTATACTCATCTATAAATATGTTCATCACCCCTAAAAGTTAGGCAGCAAGCTTTTAGAGGACAGAGGACCTTTTCACAGGCATAAACTGCCCAGGACACAAATCTCAAATACAGGACTCCCTAAGTATATATGGAATGAAAAACTGCGTTTTTGTGTTTAAAGAAGCATGCAGAAGTATGATCCTGATTTTTCAACCTCTGTTTATAACTTGGAGCTTCAGAAACTATACTTAGCATTAAAGTTCCTCTCCCATTGTCACTAGCATTCTAAGACCAGCTATTGCTTTCAGATAGAAAATTTAAACACCCTTAGAAACAGTTAAATACATACCAGTTTGGGTTTCAATCACGCTATCATCTGGTACTGGGATGGTACATAATCTATTTAATGTGGTCTGGGAAGAACATTACATAGCACAAGAAAATGTCTGATTTATTGTCCAGCTATAAATACATTCCCAAATCTTGTTTTTAACTTTTTATCACTGACAATTGATGTGCAGATGATTTCAATATCTTATTTACAATGACATTTTTTCCACCATATGTAATCCAGAGGGTTCTGTCTTTCAAGTTACTTTCCATGATTGTTGGGGGTTAGGGCCTCCATTCTATTTTTGATATGGAATTGCAATAGTCATGCAAATATCTTCAACTGGTCTTGATTATGGGGATTTACTCAAGCAACACAACGTACATCTTGGCAGATTGTATGGTGTAGGATCTGCTGGGAGTGTGATCAACCTAGGAGGTGAATTTCTTTCTGTGGGGCAGCTGCTAACACCTTGGGAACACTAAGAGCAGGTGTTATTAGTGAGCCAGCAAATTTAGATCCTGGAGACATCATATATCTCATTCTGTGTCTATCTTTCTACATACAAAGTCCATTGGTGTCTGTAACCCAAAAAGGAAGTCTGTTCATCCAAGAACATGTTAGCTGAAAACTGCCCCATTTGGTCCTTGCCTCTACAAGTCTTACTTCTTTATAATCGTCCAAATCCTATCTCTACTCACAACTGGGATTGCAAGTTTAAGAAATTGAGAATACCATGGACTGAGAGGCATTCTGGTTTTATTGGTGACTTTGTGTCATCAACGGTCTCTTAAAGCTTTGCTTCAAATGCCTCAAGGGAGAAGTTTCTTTTCTTTTATTGATGGGTTTCTGGTATACTAATATGAAATTTCTCCACTATTAGGCACAACAGTAAGAATTACCCTTCTCGTGTCTGATTTAACTAAGGCTGTTAGAAGTGTAAAACAAAGCAAAAAAAAAACCAAACTAAAAGCAAACAAACTAACAAAACTTCGCTGAAAATTATCGAAGTCACATATGAAGCAAAATTTTTAAAAAACAGCACTACCATATGATCCAGCAATCCCACTACTGGGTATATGTCCAAAGGCAATAAAATCAGTATGTCAAAGAGATATCTGTACTCCCATATTAAATAAATAAATAAATACAGAAATGTTTCCTATGGCTCTGGGTATAGTGGTTTTTTATAAGAGCAAACAAACATAGTTATATTTTAACTGAAAAAAAGAACAATTTCCAAATATAAACTCTGTGGTGTTTTTCTTTTTCATACCCAAATCTCTACCAAACCTCTCTATCTTTGCTGTCCTTATGTTCAGAATTTTGGCAATACTTTCACTCTCTTTAGGCTGCAGATTACTTAAGAAGAAATTTACAAGGAGAATAATGGAGAGAAATATCTTTAATTTTCTACCACATTTTGTCTTCAGAAAATATAGGACAGCTGTGCTTCCTTTTATTTACTGTTTGTTTCTGCTAGGTAGTAAATTAATACATCTTTTAGCAAGGGAGCTAGGTGGGGTATCAGTACTGGCATCACACTTCAAACTACACGTTCTTAGAGCCTCATTCCCCAGAAGCACATATTCAAATGCTTCAGAAAGACAGCAACTTTGAAAATATTTTGTTTTTATACGACATTACACAAAACCACCAAACTCCACTTCATTTCTTTGTGTCACTGTGGTTCTTGCTCAGTACACTGTCTGTACTCCTTCAACGGACAGCTATCGCCTCCCCTTAACAGCTGACGAAGATGCTGATGCTCTATTTGCTATGTTGCCAATACATTCCACTTACACCTTTATTATGGCTCTCACCAAAGACTTGGCTAAAGACACGGTCATGCATGGATCTGTCAATCATTCTCACCCACCACCTTCCCCTCAGGTTCACAGGGTAAAATCTGAACTTTGTAAAGGCGGTGCTTATTCTAACTCACTGCATGCAATTTCTCTTTATCAAAGCTCAGCAGGGTGTGCGCAATAGTTATTAGTTGCATTAAATTTGAAAAACATCTTGTGTCCCATTCTGAGTCAGTCAGATTTTGTAGCCCACCCAACGATTCTGTAGTTAATAATGGTATCAGGTGATATATATAAGATTAAGGCTTTTTAGTAAACTTCTAAGGACACATTTCAGCTGAAAGAACTCTGAATTTCACTGGACTCCCATGGTCCATTAAACAGACTTTAGAACAAAATCAGACTTCTCCAGACATTTTTATCATTGCAATACCACTAGCATCATTCATTTAAGAAACAACAAGTTTAATATGTCTTGTTTACAGGAAGAAAAGCAACCCAAAATATTTTGATCACCTATAATTTGCTAGGCACTTGGATAAATAGTTTAATAAACTTGATCAGAATTATTCCCCCAAAGCCAACGTTGTCCATCTTTTTTCTCATGTCAAACTTGTCTCATCCTTCATTCAAAATCCTTAATATCCAGATTCATAGCATATACATATTTTTCTCAGATAATTTCACAGAGAATGCTTTCATAAAACACATGTAAGATTTTAAGACTTTAAGAATGTGTGTTTTGTGTGTAGCAAAAACAAATTACAGGTGGCTTCTGAATTAAGTTGGATTTTCTTCTGGCTGATAGAGGACTTTAGTTAATTTTCATTTATCTTTCACTTATCACTGTCTGAAATATTGCATAAAGTTGTGTGTAATTCTTCAATATTGAAGAATTACGTGTTATGTGTACATAAAAATTTTCGATATTTACCACCCTAATTATTTAAGTTTTAAAGTGCTGTATGTGGACTTTATATGGCCAAAAGTCATATTTTCCCCACACTTTATAGGTAAATATGTACTTTTTCATATAAATGTCTCCTCCCAACCCAGCTTAAAATAAACATTAATTCCTTAAGTGTATAAACCATGAATTGCACAGAACTTGATCCCATTATCAAGAGAAATGCTTCATGAGAAATGTTAGGTTAGTGTAATTTAAGTTTTAAAGTGCTGTATGTGGACTTTATATGGCCAAAAGTCATATTTTCCCCACACTTTATAGGTAAATATGTATTTTTTCATATAAATGTCTCCTCCCGACCCAGCTTAAAATAAACATTAATTCCTTAAGTGTATAAACCATGAATTGCACAGAACTTGATCCCATTATCAAGAGAAATGCTTCATGAGAAATGTTAGGTTAGTGTAATAATTACAGAAGTATTTAGCATTAAAAAATACTAATTCCCAGAGATCATGATAATCAAAATATTGCTTGCTTGGAAAAGTATCGACAGAGTTTCATGGATTCATTATATTGCAGAGGTAAAGATCATTCTTTCTTATTTAAAAGAAAAATAAAGAAATCATATTGTTCCCAAAACACTTAATGGTAGAATTTTTGAACACAGGTCTAGTGGTACATCTAGGCCTAATTTTCTCACTACTAGCTTTCTAGTATCTGCATCCATTATAACCAGTCTGAGTGTTATTAGCTGAATTTTCAAAATGTGTTGAACTGTTTGAAATTGCTTCCTGTCAATACCGTTTTATAAAGGGATAAATTGTTTCCTCCTTAGTTCCAAATGCAGAATAGCTTGGTGATTATATAGCTCTTTCATATAAACACAAAATTGTCTAAGTATCTAAACTCTTTCAAAGGAGCACTTTACAGGATTTTCTCAAGATGTAAAGAGCAAATGAGTAGGCATTTGAAGGCGCTGAAGTAATGTTTGGTTATCAGTACACTTTGCCAAGTAAATTCTGTGCTCAGTTTGGCTGCTAGAGCTTGTTCCTATTTACACCGGATCCTCAGACTCAGATCTGGTTGGTCTGTTCTGCAAGTTGTTCAATCCGCCTTATATTCCATTCATCTTGCCATCTCTTCCCACCCACTGCCTTCCACTAATGGAGTTTCCCCAGTCACTTCCTCTTCCCTTTCTTCCAGCATAGCTCACATAGCTAATTCTACAAATCAGAATGGTACCTTCTATCCACTTAAGTAATTTCCTAAATTCTTTTCTTTCAATTTTTCACTTACAAAACTAATATATGCTACTGCTGCAAAGTATAATCATATTATAGGTAAAAATGAACTCTCTATTCCTAATTATACATTTCACATTCTGCCTCTTGCTTTGCATTAGGAAAAAGCATTCTCAAAGAAGACTTTTAAAAAAATCTCATTTCATTTACATATGTTACTAAAAATTATTCATCACTATTTTATCAATCACCTGATTCTCCCTTAATTTATTTTTTTTGCTTTTATTTTGCTTCCACAAATGCTCTCCTTCCCAAAAAGAATTCTTTACCCTACAACTAAGTACTACAGTAAAATGGTCACAGCACTTCTGAATGCAGCCTTTGCCCAAGGCATACTAGAGTAGGGAATATTTATTAGTAAGCTAGCAATCCAGTATTGTTAGGAAGAAAAGGCAACCCTAGAGTTTTCACATATTGATCAAATCCTAAGCCTGAGGATAATGTGTACCGGCGATTGTTTCCACAGGTAACCTGGAATTCCCAAGGACATAAAATCCTGGCTCACAGATGCCCCTATTCTGCCATTTCTTTCACGTGGGTCAGGGCACCTGTGCACAATGGACAGACTGTCCCTCAGTCCACGAGATACGCACCACCTTGCACACCGTGAACTTATAGTATAATGGTGACGGGAAGAAAAAAAACATTGAGAATTCAACTACAAGGTCATCGGTTGCCCCTTTTCTTAAAACAGTTACCAATGCAGAGATGGAGACCCTCATTTCAGAAAGCCTAGAGGCTGCTATCCTGACATTCTCCTGAATAACAACTGTTTTAATCAGCTGCCTAGTTAACCCACAGCTACCTGGACTAACAGTGTGTCTAGTGATGGGAGGCAAATGGAGAGATGGAAGCAATTATCAAGAGTTAAGAAAAATCATCAAAAGCTGAAACGTCTGCCTCAGTCACCAGCCTAAGTTAACAGGCCTCCCAGAGAGCACCTTTATCCCTCACCTGTGGTCCCCAGTACTAATACAAGTACTAATATCAAGCTTTCATTTTATTCTGAGTAGAAATACTTTTCATAGCCTGGAGTGGTGATGAAGTTGATGGAGTAGATAAATAAACACAAATCTCATTAAGGAGGGATTTTTTTTTCTTTTGAGGAGGCTCTAAGAAATAGAAAGTTTAGAGAAATATGCGGGAGTACTACAGCCTATCAAAAAAATTACAATTAGCTTTAGGAGAAGTGTTCAGCTTGTTCAATAGCAGAATAATAAAAAATTTCACGTCATTTTAGCAAAATCATCGTTCCTCTCTTCTATCTGTGTAATGTCAATGGCTGAGATTCCAATCCATTCAGCATTTAATTAAGAGTATAACCACTGTACAGAAGGTGGTTAGGCTTAGTGAAAATTCTGCACTGCAGGGAGAAGACATGAACTCCAGGTAGAAGACACGAACTCCAGGATCAAGCATCCTGCGAAACAATGACTAGTTTTAGTGCCACCAGCAACCAATAGTGTGACTTCTTGAGCCTCAATTTTCTTATCTGTAAATGAGTTGGGGTTAGATCTGTGATATTGAAAATGGGTGAATTGTTTTTCCTCTTTAGCATTTAAATTATTTGTTCAAACCAATATTACCCAGAAGCTTATAGTTTAAAACTGCATCGAGCGGGTTCATGCTAGAGAAACCCCTGATGACAGTCTCCTCCGCACAAGATGCCTTGGGCATCTCAGAAGAACAGTAGAGAATAAAACTGGGAAAAGATAATCTAATGATGATCTAATATCCCTATGACTCTCAAAGGTACTAATGCACAACATATTTAAGAATATAAGTAGTAGGTAAAGCACTCTGGGTAACAATCATTACACATTGATAGTTTTCCTCTATTTGTCTCCAAGGCCAGGAAATAAAAAATCTACCTCCAGAGTAGAGAAGATTTTAATCTTCAGACAATGAAAATTTTCAACAGATGACATTATAATGGAGGAAATATAGATTTTCATCCCTGAGAAATGGAAAGAAAAGCTGATGTCTGAGCTCTTTGAATAAACTGTAACAGCAGGAGGTGGATTGCTGTTTGTCTGATGCTCCCAGGAAGGCAACATTCTCTCTTTAGTATGTCCACACTTTGGTTCCTGCTTTCTAAGAAATAAGCAAGCCCATGTTTTCCAATAATATTACCGTACACTAGTTTGTAAAGTCTCACTAAATGGGTGAAATACCTTATTATACTACACATAAAATCCTCAGCAGGAATGCACTCTATTTCATTGCTGAATACATTATTTTTCCTGATCAGAATAATGGAAATAAAATATCACCTTGAAAAATATATTGGGGCTTCGATTTAATAAAGTTGGCAGAATTTCCAAAAACTGGGATGGTATGAAATTTAGACCTAGAGTATCGCTACTTTGGTTTACTACATTTGAATTCATCAAATTCCGCTAGAATACTGCTAAAGTTATCACAGGTGTGAATAATTATTTTGCAAAAGAAAATTCATTTCATCTGTCTAAAAGCTTTACTCTCAAGGAATATCGAGTATTGCATAGAACTTTTTTAAAAGTAAAATAAGACCACAAGTGTGCATATGTATGTATCTCTGTATGTATATGTAGAAAACAAAAATGGTCTGTATTTCTGCTTGTTCTGGCTGATCACAACCATCCGTCTTTGCACCCATTTTTCACTCCATGAACTGCTGAGCATCCCTACAAAGCTATCACTGTACTATGGGGTTGGTGGTACAAAGATGAACATAGCTTCATGCAAAGTTGAAGGCTTCCCAAGCTTTTGTACAATCATAGATACAATGGAAATGATATAAAATATCATAGCATGAAATCATAGTGTGATCACAGGAAATTTATTGACGTCAAATAAAACATCACATCTTAGAAGCACTTTTCACATTTCCTGGGCTACAGAGGCTATAGGAAATACTATATAAACAGTTTCTGTTATAATAATAATTTTCACCAGTATTAACAATGTTACTAAATAACAAATATAACAAATGAAAGTCTATTAGGAGACATACATGTAAACATAAAATTATACGTCGATATCCTGGGCTCAAAATGGAGAAGAAGCTTCTCCTTTTAGCCCCACCTGGAAGGGGTGGTAAAGGCCTCAAACAGGAAGTGATAATCAATTAGGTCTTTTTTTTTTTTTTTTTCCAATTTCTTGGCTCAGTAGTAGTCATTCTCCAGGAGGAGAAATCAGAAAAGGACATAAAAGAAACCAAGGGGTTGCAGGGCATATGCCCCTAAGGTAGGGGTGGGGAGGGTATTGTGGCTGCAGCCAAAGCTGTTTATTAAATTTGTGGTTTTTGGTAGTGTTTTGTAAAGGTGGGGTTCGAGGAGAGATGAGACACACCAAAGCCATATCGTGTGAAGGGCCTTGGATCCATGCTGAGAAGTTTGGAATGTATTCCTGGGGAATGGAGAGAGGTTTGCAGCTTTTAATTTAAGAATTGAAAAGAACAGTTACTAGAAAGGAGGCCAAGCAACACTGGTTTCACAACAATTTCTCTTCTGAGATTACTGGAGCATGGTGATCCTTACACTATTTCTATCTGGCTTCGACCCCAGAACTGACTCTCAGTTTTTAAACTCAGTGGCTCTGGGATTTGACCACTGGCTGTGTCCCTCAATTGATTGTTTAGTGAAACCCATTTAATCTTCTGATCTTCTTCTTATTTCCATCTTCTCCAGCCCTGATGCCTCTCCTAGCTCCCAGAGGTCTGCATCAGGCTGTGACAGGTGTACACTGAACTAGTATCTTTAATACATTCCTTTTCTTATGTTTTTAGAATTGACAAAAAACATTTACATACATTTCATTTGAGGCACTTCTGGAACTGTTCATTCAACCAGGTCCATTGAAGTGGGAATAGGTTTATCAGATTATTTCTATGTTGCTAAAGTGGCCGGTACCCAGCCAAGTCACAGTAAAAGCTGAAGCAAAGAGAAACTAAGAAATACTGATCTTATCTCTACTTGAAATTGTTATAATCTATCAATCATGGATTTTTTTGTATTAATTTTAATTTCAAACAATATTGCATTAAAATATATTAATTTTTAAAAATTTCTTTGGATTTCTCCTTAAATTTTTCACACAAAGTGAGTGCCTCACTTGTCCTACCCTCCTCCCACCCCTGAAAGTAGCATTTTTATCTCAAGCACTCACCACTGGGATCAGATGGGCTATGTGTCGGGAGGTAGGTGCACAACATCTAAAAACCACTATGCTTCATGACCAAACATCCATGGAGAAAAGAGAGTGTTTCCCCAGAAAAGAGCCTAACATTTCCAATAATTTCATAGTTCTGCCCCATGTGGTCCTGTTTTCATATCATCTTCCTTGAAACATATGATATAGAAATCAAGACCTTTTAATTTTAAGTTCCAACAGCAAAGCTAAACTGGAATAAAAGAATTCAATGAAAACCACTTGACACATAAGACCAAAAACTTCTTTCCAAGACATTTTTATTTTATCTGTAGATAAAAGAACAAATACAACCTCAGTTAATGTGTATTTTTAAACTTAATAATAATGATGATGATAATGTGTCTACTATTTTTGCTACTAACATCAGGGTTTTACAGGATTTTTTAGAGTTAGGTGGGACTCTAAGGCTAACTCATTCAGGCTGCACTGTGTGGCAGGTCCCCCCTTCAGGATGGAAGAACGGATGGGAGTGGGTTTCCCCAGCGTCCAGCAGTGCCAGCTGCCAACAATTCACAGCCAAGCCCGACTCCAGGGTCTGACCTTAGCTGAAGGAAGCGGTTTTGCCTAAGGTTATGCTCTAACCTTAGAGCAGCCTGCCTCCAATAACTGGTCAATGGCCTCCTTGCATCAATTTGGAGCAGCTCTGAAAGTCATCTCGGCTGCAGATGGCCTCAGAGGTGATACCAGGTGAGACCCCCACGACGGCAACTGTAGCAAAGTTCAACTTTTTCCTTTTCCCTCTGCCCAATCCTGCTTCCTGTGTTCCCTCCAGATAAACTTCCTGCACACAAATATCCATCTCAGAGTGTTTCTCCCAGGGAACCCAGTATTTGACACACTGAAATCCTTAAACTGTATCTGGAAAAAAAGACGAGTCATAGCTGTGAGTCAAAGAAAAGACACACCCAGTATCCCATCTGGTGAAACAGGGATGGATTTCTGCCAGTTGGTGAAGTTGTACCTTGTCTCAAGTGTCACTGTGGTCATGGGGCATCCATCCCCTTAATATGGGCAGGTCCTCGGCTTGTCAGCTACATAAACTGTCCCACGTTTGCCATTGACCATCTCTATTAATGAGATATTATACACTGAAGCACTTTCTATTGATTTAACTAAAAGGGCACTCCAGCGGCTCTCATTATTATATAAGGGCAGAAGAGAAAATGATCACACCTCCATCAGTCAAGGAAATATCAGAAGTCTGTTGGTGGCAGAGTGGTAGAGGGGGCGCACTCCCCTCGGCAGAGAAAATAATGCTCAAGAAGAAATCGTTCCCAGAGACGCAATCCATTCTAAGTACAAAGACTTAGCAACCAATGAAAAATTAAGCACATTTAAATAAATTTGAAAATAACTGAAAGCACTAAACTGCTTGAAATTCAGGTTATCCTTCATGGAATAACCAAAACGTTTTTACCTTATGCAATGTCTGGATGTAAGTAGAAGAAAAAACAAATTCTGAAATTTAGTATTTTGGAGTCATCTATCCAATATTAAGCAATGTGAAATGTATCACTCAATATTCGGGGACATTTCATTTTTTTTCCTTTATAAGCATGGAATCCTAAGATATTTTTAACTCTTTCCCCACTTTCTGTCCTGCTTAGAGAACATGTTCTCCAATTTATTCATAATGAGGTGGTTAGATACACCTGGCCTCATAGGAAAGCATTCGGTTCTGTTTCATGGTTATTATTATATTATTAATCTTTCCACATCCTAGAAAACAAAGCATGCATTATCTCATTTATTCCCTATCGGAACCATATGAGGCAGATATTACTATGGGTTGTTTTACAGATGAAAAACACAGGACTCCTAAAAAGGTTAAGTAATTTGCCCCACAACAACCAGCTACTGAATGGGAGCTGGGTGGATGTGAGCACCGTGTCTCTGTTTCTAACCATTAACCAGTGCTGACTCCGGACATTAAGATAAAACACATCCTAAGCAACCAACATTGCCTTTTTAGCACAAATTTATATGAAAAACAGTCTTTAATTAAATCTCTATTCCGTGCTTTTTAAGGCCTTCGTTTCATTTGTCTGAGCATATTCTCTCTTTCATGTTGCTAACTAGAACCTTCACAGTAAGGGCAGGCAGGTTTTCACAGAGATATGCCTTTGAGGGTGCTTTTTAAAAATTCAGCTATATTGTGGACAGTCAGTTCAATGCAGGGACATTATTCTGCTGTTAAAAAATGTTTTAAATACCAATTAAATATCATCTTAAATATGAATAATTTGCCAACTAAATCTGCCTGTTTTGTTCTAAGCAAGTGTTCGTATGCATCCACTCATCTTCAAAACTTCTCATCTTAAAATTAAGTTCGAATGGTATATGTGCAGAAAAAAGACTGAAAGGAAACACAACATATCTTACCTAAATAGACTGCAGGTGATTTTTATCTCAATAACTATTTTCTTATTTTAGCTCGTAAAATTAAAACAATAATAACCACAAATTTTAATCATATTCCATATCCATGCAGTGGCAAAGAAACTATCCGGAAAGTAATTATGTGGGTGTTTAATCTGTGTTTGATTTAGAAAAGGAGACAATTTAACTTTAAAAGCAAACTATACATTAAGAGCTTAAAGACAGAAAAATTTCATATGTGAACACAACCTGTCATTATGATCATCTCTCTAAATGAAAAATCTCAAGTAATGAATTTTGTGGCTAATTTCATATTCCAAAGGTGTTGCTTACAATTCTTTTCCATTTGAAGAAAAAATCTTGGTCTTTTTGAGGCAGAACAACTCTGGGGAAGGAGCATCAATTCAATCCAACAAATGTGCATTTATTGCTTACTCTAGGCAAAGCAGCAAGGGGAACTAGGGACAGCCAAAAGTTGAAGAATAAGGTCAATATTTCAGCGGAGATTTTCTTTTCTGATTATATCTAACTTTACTAATAACAAAAGAGACTCAAAAATTCTGCTATAATGTGATGCTGAAAATTGTAACTATCACATAATTGCACCAAGGTCGGTAGAAAAATATTCTATTAGTTAGGCTGAGGAAATCAATCATCCACTGTGCATATGAAGCAAATGGCACACACCCCACTTAACATCCACTTTAATAACAGTTCTGGAACAGGTCTTCAGGCTAATGAAAAACAACATTCCTTTCCAATAATTTCCACTTTCTGGTCACAACAACTATGTGCTCAAACAATAGCCAAGACAGCCATTTCAGTCATTCTTTTTTCAAGTTTTCCACCTGCTACCATTAAAGAAAATGTTAACTGGAGAAAACTATACACAAGGGTAACTTCAAGTGCATCTGCACATTAGGGATTTTTGAATAGTCCAATAAACGTTGCATTATACACCATTTAAAGCAATACGGTTTTAAACAGTGGGAGAAATATTCCCAATGTATATGGCTCATTCTTGTTCTTAAAGAATAAGGAATTTTCTGTTGGTTTCTAAGCAAGCTATTTCAGTAAATTTAGTAAAGTGGTGAGCAGAAAATCAATTTCTAACAATTATCATAGCTAATAGTTTTTTAAAACAACAAAATAACAGTGATGCTAATAGCCAGTACTACCATGTAAATAAACTAACAGAAAAGTGACAACGATGAAGTTCATGAATTAATTGCTTTGTACAATTAGAGGAGTGTAGGGCTCCCAACAAGGTGGATATATCCTGTGCTGATCCCAAGGAAACATGAATGGTTAACACTGCACCATAAACTCCCTTCGGTCTTTATCTCATTCTGTATCTCCATGCCCGCTTGCTCAAAAATCTCACAGGAAGTGACTTCTCCTAGATAAGGAGATCCCAGCTGACTTCCTCCAAGACCGTGATACCCTACCTGTCACTCAGTCCCTCCAGACAAAATGCTCTTTTTTTGCCAAGCTTGCTCCCACCTTAGGGCCCTTGCACGTGCTCTTCCCTTTGTTTGGAAGTTCTTTCTGGACATTCTCTCATGCCTGGCTTCTTCTAGTCATTTGGGCTCCACCATGACCCTGACACTCCATGTGAGCAGACACTCCCACACCATTGCATTACCTTGTTTTATTGTCTTCATAGGGACTTACTATCTTACTAGAGTCAAAGCTCTCTGGATCTGTAAGATCTTTACCTCTTGTAATAACAACTATGGTATCCCCAGGACTTACAGTAGTGCCCTGGCATGTGATAGGAGTACAATGGATTTCTGTTGAATGGACAAATGAATAAATAACTGAACCAGCATCTTTTGTTGAAATGACTGCAAAGACCTCTCTTTTCTTCACAGAGAAACAAGGATAATCTTTCTAAAATGAATATCAGATGTCACTTTGCTTCTTCAAACATTCCATGGATTGCCCTTGTAATTAACATTCTAATCTTCTTCCCTGGTCTTCAAGGTCCAGCAAAATCTGCTTCCTGCATACCTCTCCGACCTCATCTTATTCCCGCCTTTCTTCCCCTTCCCTTGCTTTCCCCCATACTGAGCTCAATCACTCTGAGGGCTTTGGCATTTGCCACTCCTTCTCCTTTGAAAGCCATTCTCCAAGCATTGGCATGGACACCACCTTTCTTTCCATAGGACCAAGTTCAAACAGCACTTCTTCAAAAGGCCTTTCCTGAACACCTTAACTAAACCACGATCAGATAGCCAACTAGGACTATGGTTTTCCTTAGAATACCTATATTTATAAAAGGGCAAAAAAAGTAACTGATTAGGATGGATAAGAATAGCTTCTTTTTATTTACTAGTGGTGAAAACTCAGCTTAAATTTGACAACATTGTTGGTGCTATCTGCACATTAATCTTTTTAGAATGTTACTTTTTCACTACAATAGTAATTTGGGGCAAAAACAGTATTCTTCCACTGTGTGTGTGGGGGGGGTTATTATTAGACATTATTCAATGAGCCTCAGTTACCATTACCTTTATTCTCCCATTCAGTTTTAATTAAACGATTAATCTTTTCTTCTTATAACTTCTTCCACAATTCTCTCCTTCCCTCCCAACATAATAAACACAGAAGGGCAGAGTAGCTTCATAGCTTTAGTTCTGTTTATATTTATACTTACTTTAATTTCAAAGGTTTAACATAAAACTCAGTTTCATCTGCAAACACAGCTCTTAGTATTCTTAACAAGTAAGGTACCTAAACACAATAAAAGAAACACTACCATCAAAGAATGAGACGTCTTGAAGGAACAATTCCCTACCAGAAGGCAGGTAGACTCTCAAAAAAGAGCCTCACAGAACTGTTGCTAATAGAAAGTTTCCCTGTGTTAAAGGCTTGGATTCAATCCTTATGAAGATGTCAGGCAGGTAGGAGCGGGGAGGAGGGGATGAGTATATTCACACCTAACGGGTGCAGTGCGCACCGTCTGGGGGATGGACACGTTTGAAGCTCTGACTCGGGTGGGGCATAGGCAATATATAATCTAAACATCTGTACCCCAATAATATGCTGAAATAAAATAAATAAATAAATAAATAAACTTAAAAAAAAATCCTTATGGAGATGTTATACTTCCAGTTGAAAAGCAAATACAAAAATGCATGCTTTTTTCCTTTTTTTTTCCCTTTTTTTTTAGAGATGGGGTCTCACTCTGTTGCCCAGTAGGCTGGAGTGCAATGGCATGATTACAGCTCACTGCAACTTCCACTTTCAGGCTCAATGGATCCTCCTGGCTCAACCTCTCCAGTAGCTAGGCACTGGCCAACACATCCAGCTAAAATTATTTTTAATTTTTTTAGAGATGGGATCTCACAGTGTTGCAGAAGCTAGTCTTGAACTCCTGGGTTCAAGCAATGTCCTGTCTCGGCATCCCAAAAGTGCTGGGATTACAGGTGTGAGCCACCACACCCAGGCCATATTTTCTTTATGTTTCATTGAATTTTTATATACATTTTCACTTTAATAAATATTCTAAGCACTCAGCTCCATAATAGCAAAGTAGATGAGGAAATAGATTTCCAAATGGTTTCCAAACTACAGAGGCTGAAATGCACATAACTGTTCCACGTTATTCTGCATTAACATAGTGTTTTAACTGCTATCAATGTTCCTGATATATAAAGATGCTACTATTTTTCAAATACCTTTATAAATGAAACTGAGCCATAAAAAGCTCTAAGACATATACTCTAAGTCATTAGAATTGAATCCATCCTTTTACCTTTGGTAATCTAGGTCCCAACTAATCACACAAAGAGCATTATTTGTATATATTCTTACATCTCATTTATATTTAGATTTTGGCCTTAATGAGGAATCAGTGTTAAATGTTTCCCCAGAGACCATTCTAACATGGATATTTTATGATCAGACTTACCAAAATATGTACAGTTTTCATCTTTTAATTTCTAAGTACTTTTGCTCTACTGTACCAAGGAAGGTGGACATTCCTTTGATAATCAAACAGATTTTGAGTACATTTTTTTTCCAAGTACAACTGATGAATGTTGAATCATGGTTGGTAAGTAAAGTATCTTTTCTTATAATGTATAACAGCTAATCAGGATTTTATAATTCACCAAGTACCAGTGAATAGTAAAAAAGGAAATGAAAGGCCACCAGAGAAACTGTTGTCTTCCAAGAGACTTCTAAAGTTTTGTTTTGTTTTGTTTTTTGCCAAAAACAAGCACATAATAGTAGTATAAAGGATTTATATACATATATAGATTTTCCACTTAAGTCTATCTCAGTTGCAATCTGTTCTTGCAAGTATTATTTCTTAAGTGGTTATATATTTAACAACATTGCCCATGTACAACAGTTTTGAAAACTGAAAATAACCCCCACACAGCTTGGCCATGTTTTCTCTATTTGATTTTGTTTAAGATTTCAATTATTCTTCGAAAAATTTCAAGAAATACTGAGATTCTGCCCAACCCTGTCCCCCACCAAATTTCATTTATTTCATGAAGGAAACAATTCCGCACAGGAGGAGCCAGACTGGAACAGTAACTCACTGAACAAATATATTCCACCACAAGGGCATTGATCCTCTGCATAATGGTTTCTGGGTATGAGAGCTCAAGAAAGAACTGAAGCTAGTGATGAAAAACTGATTCAGTATCATGTTGCACTCCAGAGACGGGCTATAGAATGTAGTCAGTGAAAGAAAGGCACCAGAAATAAATAAGGAGGAGAGTATCTTCCATGGGTATTCATTAAAATCCCTTCTTTATGAGTAACTTGACATCACCCAAAGGCTACGGAGCTAAATAATAAAATAAAATAAAATAACAAACAAACTGTGAAATCAATTGAAAGTGAAACAAGCCCTTGTGAAAGCCATACATACTAAATAAACATTTTCTCATGTCATTGTTTTTCACTTTCTATTGTAAAATTGAAACTGGCATTTACACAGCAAATTCTAAAACATATGTTTCTAAAATAAGACAGACACAACAAAAACAGAGCGATGGAACTTGGGAGCTTCACAGTATTGCTTCTCCCCAGGATTCAAATCCCACTGGCTCTATTTCTCTGACAAAGGTGAAGGCGCATATTTCCGGGTCAAGTGATTCAATGATCAAGGAATAGAGAAAAAAAGCACTAGATTCGAAGTCAGAAGACCTGGGTTCTAGGCCAGTTTCTGCTGGATATTAGCTGCTGGCCTCTGGGTGTCACTTAACCTCTCAGAGCCTCAGTACTCTCCTCTGTAATAACAGGAGAGCTGCTCTGTGTCCCTCACCAGCTTCTTGTCAGAACCAAATGTGATGATGCATTAAAGTCCCACAAAACTGTAAAACACTAGGCAATACAAGCGCTTTATAAAGTAAAGCTCCGTCACCTCTGTTGATTAAAATGTGTGTAGTCCACAGTGCAATAATAAGATCATGCATTCACAAGTTGTTGGAACATTAAATTTAGTCATATATTATATTCTGACTACTGTATCCAAAATCTTTTGTCTACAGATAGAGGGAAACAACACTCAATCATTTAGAAGTACATCCATGTTCAATAACACCAATTTTTCAAAAAATGGTATGATTGAAAATAGTCTAATGGAGTTACATAAGCCAATGACAGAATTAAGGTTTAAGTCTGAGGCAAGGTATGCATTGTTTGACAGTTTTACAAAACCTTAAATTATTAGGTTAAACCACATACAGCTGCCTTTCTGTAAGTCAGAAAAATTGTATAATATTGTTAATTTCATATTGATAAACTGAATATGTCAAATACTTAATGCAATCATTTTAAACTCTTTGAATTCCCTCATCCTATTACATTCCGGTTACATTATCAATACAAAAAAGAGGCATGTACCAGTAGAAGAGTTGGAAAAAAATACAGATAAGCAGTTCACCAAAAAAGAAATACTAAAGACCTAAAAGGATATTAAAGATGTTCACCTTCCTCAGTACTTAAGTAAATGTAAATGAAAATAAGAGTCTTTTTTCTCACCAATGAAATTGGCCCAGACTTAAAAACAAACAAACAAACAAAAAGCTGTAACACTCAGTACTGGACAGGGTGGTATTCTAGAAGGCAAACTGATGTTTGTATCGAAAGCCTTAAAAATATTTCTACTATTTCACCCAGAGACCTCTAAAAATTAATCACAAAGAAAGTATTAGATTTGCACAAAGATTTAACTATGAAATAATAATCATACCTTTATTTGTAAAAACAAAATACAATAAAAATATTAAATAAATGAGAATCTCTCATATAAATGGATACTATGCAATCATTAAAATGGATGCTGTAGATAAATAAGGGAAGGTGCTTATTTATACCATGAAGAAGAAAGAAAGTTTAGATTATAAACCATGTTTGTAAGATGAAAAAATGTGTTGTACATATGAATAGTATATACATTTACGTCCTACGTCCCAGGCACTGGGCTTAGTGCTTTAATTGTATTAGCTTCCATAATCCTCAGGACAATCCCATGAAATAAGTACAATTATTATGATCACCACTGTACACATGAGGAAGATGGGATACATTTTGCCAAAAATCACAGAGCAGACAGCAGACCCAGAATTTGAATGCAGAGTTGAGTCAGTGATAGTCACCGTTCAGCTAGACTGTCTCCCAACTCTTCCACAGAAACGTGTCAGAGACTATAAACTAAATGTTAACTGTGTTTACTTCTCACAAATGGGATGACTGGTGGTTTTTGTTTTCTTCTTGCATAACATCTAAATATTCTACTTCAGCCTTGTGTTCCTTTGTTCTTTGTCGGCATTTGTTATGCAATACAGGTGGGCCTAAGAGAGGACTAAATTTAGTGCACCTACACAAATCGCATTAAGAAGAGGGCAAAAAGAACTTTAAGAAAAAATCTATGAAATAAGTGTTTCCTGCATCTGTCTCCACCTCTCTATTCCCATCATCACCACTGTGGCAAACCCTTCATTATCTCTTATAGTAACCACCTATCTGATCCACTGTCTGAAATCTCTTCCTCTGCCCAGGCACTGCCCACATTCAACCAGGAGTCTCTTCCTAAAATACTTCTGCCTATGTCAGACTACTCACTATTTATTCATTTGTGAAACATTTCCTAAACACCCACAGTGTGTCCAGCACTGTTCTAAATCTTGGGTGTCTAAAGATGAATGACTGTCCCCATCCTCCTCAGAGTTCCAAGAAACGGACCATTGTCCTGCTGCATTTGTACAATTTTGCAGTCCCGGAGAAGGAGAGCAAAACAAACACTTGCAATGAAAAGTAGTCAATCACATCAGTGCAGGGTACAAAAGCACTATGAGAGCACAGAAAAGGGCAAAACAATTCTGCCTTAGGAGGAACAACTGGGTAGAATTTATCAAGAATGAAGCATCTTAGCTGGTAGGGGAGGATGAATGGATTTGGGAAATTGCAAAGGGAAAGCACTAAGCATGTGTACAAAGCAGAAGTTCATGGTTGACGTGGTTACGTGGGCCAAGCAACCCCTCTAAGGTTACCAGTCAAGCCCCTTCCCACTATCCAGGTAGGAAAGGCTTATAATTAGCACGGGCAGAGGAACATGGTCCCTGAACATCTTTTTAGTACAGATAAGTAGGAGAAGGGAGGTTTATTGTTTTTGGAGGGGAATTGCTGACACCAGTATTTTTTCAGCAAATTTTGTGTGTCACAATAAAGTTACGTGAAAGGAAACAAATTTCAACAGAATGAAACACAAACTAATTCAATTTTTACTATATATGTTTTTAGAAGAAGATATTTGAAGAACATATTTTCCCTTTCATTTAAGTGTAGAATTATTTAAAAGTGTGGATTCTTTATTATTTTTAACCACTTTTATTTTGAAAAAACTCAAGGAGTGAATTGAAAGGGGAAAATTACGTTCTTAAAAATAAATGAAAGTATCCTACATTCTTCATAATATTTTTAAAATCACAGCATTTCCACAAAATATATCATACGATTGCATTACTGAATTACAGCATAAAATCCATCAATTTCTCAATTTTACACTCATCTCTTCTGGTAAAAAAAAAAAAAAGCAGTATTTCACAAAAGAACTGGGAAATGAAAGTGAAGTAAATGTGCACTAATTTCTATGATAGGCCTAACTTCCTATGCTTATTTAGTAGGTCTGCAATGAAATAGCATTAGTAGGATCATTAACCTGGTTTTGCTGCTGATTTATGTATCACACACAGTGCTTGGTATATAGTAGGTACTCAATAATTAGTGTAATTGGTTCACTCAGATGGTTAACAAACTCACATAAATAGAATTAAAATAGGCTCAGTTATAGAGATATTGATTCTTAAGCCCTGCAATAATCACCACTATGAGATACTCATTAAATATTTCTTCAAAATGTAAAATAAGTATTTGGAGCTTAATATCTGCTAGGGTCACCTTAAGGGTAGAAAGAAACTTATATTTTCTTTCATAGTGATCTCTAAACGAATCTAATATATAACATTCTTCTGTGTAAATGTGTTTCCTAAATAAACTCGGACAAACAGAACATAGATTTATTTCACCAGAGATAATCATATTTTCTTTTCTCTGTCTTTATAAATACCTACTACCAATGCTTATACAAGTAAATTCTTTGGTTGTATGAAGACAGAAATGATGGCACAACTAAATCCGTCCTTATTATACAAAGAATCTAGGCAGGTTTCCAGGTTTAATTTACAAAAGGACCTTTCATTTATTTTCTAATCATCACAATTGGTTAATAATAGTAGGTCTCTGGGAGGGGGTAAAAATGGCACTAGATTTCACACACAAGTAAATAATTGGAAAACCTGATTGGTGGTGTTGCTCTACTAGCCAGACCTTCCTGCTGGGTCTTTTATATATAATGCGTGATTTTGTTTGAAAAACACATTCCTTCTTCTGGGGTAAATGTGTTTGTATTTTACAAGGCAAAAATACAACAATTTATGACCTGGCATTTTTTAATGAAAAATTTCTTGAATGGTACGTTTGGTAGTTAATAAATAACATTGGAAATTATGCTTATTTTGAAAAGATGGTAGCTACACAACTTTCGTTTGGGCACTTAAAATGTAGTTGATTGACGTAGGTCAAGCATTATAAGCACAATAAAGCTGAAACTAATCACCCATTTTCCTTGTAAAAGGAGAATTCCCTCCACATCTTATTTCCATCTCCATTCTCCATATAAGGAGTGTTATCAAGTAGTAAAGTGGTGTTGGTGCAGGTTTGTTTCCATTGGGTCGTGCCTAAATAATGGAGAAGAACGCAACGGCTTTTCAGTAACACTGGTGTATAGAAGCTTTGCCAACAACTTTTCTTTATAGAGGCAAGATAGAGTTAGCCTCTTCTTTTAGTGTTTCTCTTCAGGAACCCTGTGAAAGGATGAACTTCTAGGAGTGTGCCTAAAGAATCACACTGATTAGAGAATAACAATAATAACAGTGAGAACCACAGAATGTGCTGTGCTTCCACTGTCTGGGAATTTCTTATCTACGCACTTATGTCTGACCGCGCTGAGTGGTTCTTTCCCAATCAGCCTTTGAAAGATTTTACTCGCTGCTCCATGTCTCCAGCCACAAAGATAATCAGACTGACACACAGTGCAGCCCAAGGGGCTGCCTTGGTTGCTGGGAATAAATGGATGTGGACAGACACTGTCACAGCAATCCTCATGCCTACACTGTGTGGGACACTGTCTCAACAGTGCAGGCAATGATGAGGCAAGTGTATTAGGAACAGACACAGAGCACATCCTTATCTCCACCAGTATGTGTCTCTGGATGAAGATTCCAGCAAAGGTACGGCCATATTAGCAGTTGGATTAATCTCTTAGCTACAACTTAAATATCAAAAAATGGAAGCCAGCTTTCGATTTGGCCAGCCTTTGGGGAAGAATCCTAACTAAAAATGTATCACTCTATATCTGGTGTCAAAAGCCATGGATGATGGTAAAATGTATTTGTGGCAGATAGGTGTTTATGTGATATGGGAGATGCTAGAAACAGGGAAAGTCTCAATGGCAGAGGATGTCATTGACATATATGGATGCCATCATTGCAAGTTTGGGCTGATAACATTTCCATAGCTTAATTTTGCCTAGAACTATTTTAGATGCTGCTGTGTCTCACTTTCCCCTGAGACGCTCTCTAAAGAAAGAATCCAGTGACAGTCACTCCAGAGAGATTTGTCACTGAAAGAAGTTTAAGATGAAAGTTATAATTGCTTTTTAGAAGCTACATTATGAGCCAGAAATTCAATGAATGTCCTGGAATTCTAGGGTAGCACTTCATAAGGCTTTTTTTTTTCTTCTTTCAGATGAAAAATAAAATCCATTAATTTAATATACTGTGTAGGTCCATTTATTATCCAGTAGTCCTAGAAACCAACAGGAAAATTGACTTGTCATAATAAATTTGTATCCCGACTGCTAGAATTCACTAACATTGTTTTCATCTGACTATTTTCAAGGTATTAACAGGAGAAACTACATACAAATTATTTAAATAATTGTCCCATATTCTTTCAGGCAGAGTACAGTACTAATGCAGGCACGATGTCCCTATTAGTACTCATAATCATGCCATTAAGTTATAATAGCTTTACCAGCTGCTCTTTCACTTCATGTACACCCAAAGCCTATTTAAGTTTTACTGTTAAGTAATGATAAATGAGTACTGATGGGAAGTGCTTTCCAAAACATCTTTTTATTTAACAGTTGAAGGTACAGTCTGTAGTCGAAAGTTTTGTGTTGGAAAAATACAATCTACAAATCATGGTTGGGGCCTTGTTTTAGGAATTAAAAGTTCCTAGTCGAGAGAATCAAGTGAATAATTATATAATAAAGTCGTTAACAGGTCAGCAGATGTTAAATCCAATAACACAGAAAGAGGCTGAATCCATGAGCTGAGCACAATTCTTGCCACAGCAATTTTGTTCATTCATCCAGTGATTAATTTACTCAAACACTAATTGGTGATATTCTACCAAACCAGACCACAGGCAAGGTCTTGGAAATGGACAGGGGAGTCTTATTTTGTTTTGTTTTTTTACACTTCCGGCCATTTCCTTATTTCAACTAATTTCAATACTCATCCCACAGTTTGAACGTGAAATTCCATCTCCCTTTAACCATTGCTGCGTCTTAATTGAAAACATTTACGATTAGATAAATCTTAACATATCACATGGGAAGTGCTTAGCACAGGACCTGACACAGAGTAAAAGTTCAACAAATGTTAGCCATATCTATTCTTGTTAATAATTTTTTTTTTTTTTTTGTGACTGGCTTCCCATAGGCAACAAAATGTTCCAGGTTACATGCCAATTGGTTCCAAGTACTAAGATGATGTGAGATGTCATCCAGGATCAGAGAGGAAAAGGGTCCCATTTGCCATGACTGCAGGAGAGAGACAGAAAACACTCACCCTAGTCTAGACAACACTTTCCCTTTTTCAGCTATGGGAATCAAGGCCTAGAGTGAGGGAATGTGGCCAGAGGCCATAGAGCATGTTAGCTAAAGATGGAACCAGAACTCAATCCCAGGTATAACTTCCAATTGTGATATCTGAAAATTAAGCACTATTTTTCTCCTGCTATGATAACTATGAAGTTTCAAGGGCTCTTTCTTACAGTTCCTTAAAAATTACTTTAGATTAAATAAGAATATTGTATTCTTTGTCCATCTTAATCACCAATGAGTGAAGTAATGCCAGTAATGTAGTTGGCAGCAATGTATGGTGACTATATACTCCAAATTGTCACCTGAATTAAACTAGGGCGCATGGAACTGAGTAATCATTACAAGAAAGCACATGTATGTACACATAAGCAGCTTAATAAGCAAATTTGTTCATTCATTGGATCTACATAGGAGTTCTACCTCTTATCCTCCCTCTACTCTAACCATCTCTCTCTCTCTCTAGCAAGTGCATCAAAGCTCACCTTTGTAACTAGTGACAGTGACCTCAAATGTGCTTACTGTACTGTCCTCAAGTTGATGTGTAACTAAAACTTAATCATCAACTTTCTCCTAAGCTAGTTCCCAATTATTTCTTTTCATCACATAGGCTGGAATTTTTGGTTTATTTCTTTCCTCTAGTTCAAGAATGGCAAATACTGAATATGACATATGTGATTTTATGGACCCCCCCCGTGCCCTCGATATATATCAATAATTAACCATAGCCCTCCCTACCTCCTACCTTCGTGGAAACTTACTCCTTCTCTTACATTCCCCTAATGGTGCTTTGCTACAGCCCGTATTTCAGACCTGAACACTCATCGCCACCCAAGATTCCCAAGGGAAAGTTCTTTGCTAGTCTTTGCCTGCATAATTCTGGCATACATTACTTAGTTTACAATAATCATGCCTCTGCCAATTCCCCACTCAGCAACCACAGGTTCCTCTCTATCACCCAGCAATATTAACTCAAATCCGTTTGTATTCTTTCACTGTACCTATTCAACAATATTGCTCAGTTTCCTCCAATAATCAGACAGGACTCCAAGTATATCTCCCTAGTGTCAGCACACAAGAGTTGTGCCCACATAAGTCTGTGTGCATAAAGAACACCCTCACGTGACTTCTTTTTCTCAGGTCTCCATCTATCCAATGCCTTATCAATCCTATTATACCAGATCATGTCTCACCTCTTCTACTCCAAGTTCAATGAAGACTCAGCCTTCTCTATAAAGAGCTGTATATTTTATAAATTATGAAACAGAGTTTGGAACAAGTACCTAATTATTTCACATGCTCTCACCTACAATGCTGGAGTACAGAGTTGGCACAATCCTTTCATAGATCATATAGTCAGGGGCACTTATTTCTACCTAAGCTCCCTCTCCCAAACCCAATTTTATTTTCAGAATGAAATGAAGACTGTTGCAGGAAAACAGATTTGTCAAAATACAGGTAGATTTCTCTTAGTATTGGAACTTACGGATTCTTCGTCCTGTACGAACAATCTCTAAACAGGCACAGAAATAGTACACATTATCTTAACTCCTCAACAGGGCAATCCTCCAAGTGTTTCCAAGACTAAACATTTAGATGGGAAAAGCTGTTGACTACCTTTGTGGTTAGGTAATTAAGCCTTACACAGCTATGTTCTGTAAATAGAATTAGCTTCTCTCTTTTATAAAAGGACCAAGTTCCACACGAATTAAAATCTTGCTCAAAGTCATCCACAGAATCTGAGCAGAATGAGATGGAACCCTTGTCATCCAAAGTTTCTAGCATAATATATTACTCTGTGAACCATAATGCCACATAACATACAGGCATATCTCAACATTTTTTATTATGACATATTACAGTTTTCTACTTGGTCAACTTTTCTATCAATTACCATATTCAAACAACTGCCTGTACTTGAGATTTTTCTCCTTGTACAAGTCTGTAAGTAAAGAAAATGTGCCTTTTTGGAAATGAAGCATTTTGCAATTGAATTCCTTTGAATTTAATCAGATAGTTGACATTGGATACTTTATCATAATAGTCAAAGTCAGGCATGGTCTCAGCCATAAAATACAATGAGTTGGTGCCTTTTTTCCTAACTAGCAACTTACAAATTTTTAACCTTCACAAAAGTTAAAAGTACAAGGAAGATGTGTGGACCTACCACCTAGATTTGTCAATTAATATTTTTGCCATATTTGCTTTTTCTCTATCCTTCTCTAAATGAAAAATATGTAAATGTATATATACACTATCTCATTTTTTGCTGATCCATCTAAAAATAAGTTGCAAATGTCTTGATTCTTTCCTCTAAACATATCAAAATTTTTCTCTAGAAAATAAGGACATTCCCGTGCCTAACTGCCAAATTATTAATCACATAAAAATTAACATTGATATATTATCTAATGTATAGTCTTCAATTTTCTCAATAAGCTCCTTTAAAACTTTCTAAAATCCAAAATCCAAAATTGCATTTTGTTGCCATGTCTCTTTAGTTTCCTTTAATCCAGAACAGTCTTCACCTTTAGTTTGTTTTTCATGAAACTGACAGATTTTTAAGACTTCAGGCTAGTTATTTTGTGAAATATCTCACGGTCTCTGATTATTTCTTAATGATTAGTTTTGGCAAGAATGCTACATAGGAAATATTGTATCCTTCCCACTGAGTCACATCAAAAGATGTGCAGTATCCCATTGTCACGTTATCGGTCCAAATGTGATCACTTGGCTTGATCCAAGTCTTGTCATTGAATAAGATGAGATCCAGATTGCTATCTTTCAAACCAAGCATTTATGTCATAATCTACTGGAAAACACACGATGTTATTATTCAAAACCTAAAACAATGTAAATTTTTAGAAACTTTACCTATAGAACCAAGTGACTTTTCTAATATAACCTAGGAAGTGTTAATAAACTGACCAGAAGTTAGGAGAAAGAGTGATGGGGAAAGAAAAGACCCTAGGCTAAGAGCCAGAAATCCTGAATTTTCTATCCAGGCTTTCCCAATAACACACTGCAGAGTCCAGATGGCAGAAACATTTCATTTCTTGTAGCATTTCTGACTGATTTGTGGTGGCTGCCTGGAGCACTGTGTTAACAGGATTCTAAGGCTGCACAACAATTTGGCCTGAAAAGTATCTTAACTGATCATGTGGTATGAATTTTGGAAGAAAAAATGATAGTCTGTGTGTAGTACATTACATATGGCCACAAATTCTTCTCTGTTCTTTCCATCAAGAGGTAGAGTATATTTCCCTAACCCTCGCATTTGGGCTGTCCTTTGACTTGCTCTACAGAATAGAATGTAGGAATCCTGGAACCTCCTACAAATGTTCCACAAACCTCCTACAAAGGTTCCACACGATGCAAATTCTGGAACTTAAGCTTCAGAAGTCTCGCAACTATGTCTTCACCTTTTGTGCTAAAACTGCACATAAGGAGGCAGTTCTAGACCCAACTGAGCAGCCAACACCAGCTACCAGACATGTGAGTGAGGTCTCTCAAACCTTTCAGTCTAACTGATTCTCTGGCTAAATGCAACTCCGTAAACAGGCCTAGGTAAAGCCAGGAACCACCCATGTATCTAACAGCATTTTAAGAAATAAATATGTGATGTTTCAAAAGGCACTACATTTGGAGACAGTCTGTTAACAGCAGTAGATAACATAGAACATGTCTTTTTTTTTTTTTTTTTTTACCCTGGTCAGTATCTTCTTTAACTCTGCCAAATATCAGTTTACTCACCTATGAAATAAAAGGGTTATGTTTAGATTAAAGAGACTTTCAGTGGTAAGATTCAAGGTTAGAATCAAATTAGCACTCTCAGTTCTATTCCAAGGAAACTCACTCCAGTGTTCATGGGCATGATGATAAAAAGTAAAGAATTACAGTAGAAACTGAGAATGTTCTGTCTGAAAAGGACCTTAGAAAATACTGGTCCAAACATTCCATTATGAAGTTGAGGAAATTATCGGCCTCAGTGGTGAAATAATTGGTCTGATACCATAAGCAAGCTAGTGGCTAATCCTCGTTCTATAATGTCTTCAGAACAGCCACAAGCACATAAATGGATCTAATCCATTTTTTTTTATCACCATTAGAAGTAAATGACTTTTCTAATATAACCTAGGAAATGTTGATAAACTGATGGTGCCTCAACACAATGCCTCAGCTCACCCAATGAAAATGGTGTGTGCCAGGATATAGACACCCACTCGATTTAGGCAAAAAGAAGTGTAGACAGAGCCCAAGATGAGAACAGGTCAAAGGGGGCACTAGACCAGAATGTAATAGGGAACGATAGCATCTCTGGCTAGCTTTCCTTTTTCTTTTTTACATTTTTGTGTCTTTACTTCAAGACCCAGGTTCCCTGGGAATTCCTTTGGTCCTCAATGAAAATAAATCCAACAGATTAAAAAAAAAAAATCATATGCATATGCACGCTGGAATTCATACAGAAGAAACGGTTTTTCTCAATATTCATTAATTTTCATATTTCATTAAAGAAATCCCCATGTTTCATCCTTGTCTTGCTATTCTTCAAATATTCGACTAATGAGGCAATTAACCAGAATGGGCTTTATATCTTTTATGTAACAGTATTTTTTAATGAAACCTAGACTGTCATAAATGCTATTGTTCCCAGTCTAACTGATTAATTATCCCATACATTGAACGCAATTAATCAAATAAATATTAACCCCCATTCTGTTATTACCTGGAGAAGTTGCATAGGGAATAGGAATTTTATTACCTCCATCAAAAAGATAACGTAACAAAAGATTCCAGTGAATCCCCAAATTTTTCCTCAAAATAATTAATAATCACTGTAGTGTTTACAAATATCTTCAGAAGAATATAAGAGTGATTTAAAAATGTAATTAAGGAAGCCAATTAATCAAGCAATCTACTAAAAATTTCTCTTTCTACACAAAAGGTACAGAGATGCTTATTTCTATTTTAAATGACCCTCTTCTCATATAATTTAATTTTACAAAATTAATTGGAATAAAATTCCTTATAGCAATGTGAGGTAATAGAAAAATGTAAAGACGGAACACTTTTCTAATGGCAGCTACTGTGATGGGTACAAGTCTAGTTCGGAATTTGCTGTGCGCTGTCCCACACTCCACGCCTTCTGTCTTTCTAAATTACAGGTTCTTCTTGATGGCTAACGTTTTGTTTATTTGCTTTTTCCTCTCAGATTCTCCTAACATCCCCCAAAATATATCAAATCCCAGAACTCCAGTCTTCATTATAGCTGAGTTTTTTTTTTGTTTGTTTGGTTTGGTTTGGTTTTTTATGGTCTCTTGAGGTTAATAATATTCAAAAACAAAAATAAAGTTTAATTGTTGTAAAGAGGGGCACAGAAGCCTAAATAAAAATCTTCTATAACCGCAAAGCTCAGTCATTTGAGGTTACAGGAAATAATCCTGTCTCTTAGCTCACTAGAGAAATCTGAGCTGTCTCCCAGAAAAATGCCCCCCGTATCAGAAAATATGCCAACTTCATAATATCAAGGGGGTTCCATGAAGACAAAAAGTATCTTTATTCCATAATGTATCAAAATCTCTAATAAGAAAGGTGTGTAGTAAGACAAAGGTGTATCTAATAAAAGGGAAATTTTTAAAACACACGTTTTCAACCGCAAAGCTCATGTTGAGTTAACTATATTTGTAGCTCATATAAAGGCAAACTCTGGAGACAGAGAAAGAACAATAAGCTTGATTAAACTGACAAAGAAGGCTCCAACTGCCTTTGAAATCATTATCTGAGTCATGAGTGTGCCAAGCTAGACCAGAAAACCACACCAGTATAAACCAGAGAGTGGTCAGCGGAGATGATCACACAAAATAATCACGCAGAAATAGGGGTTAGTGGTGGATTCCAAGATAGTGGTCTAACCAAATGTCCACAAAAGAGAGTTGACTATACAGACAAGCCTTCCTCGGAGGAGAAATTGCTATATGACTCGACTAATTATAATGAAGTGTTAATAGTGTAAATGAAGTAAACAAGCCTCTGGAATATCTTTGGCCAGGACCCGATGGCTAATGAAGAAAAGGAAGGCAAAAGAAAAACAGTGGTGTTCAAAAAGGCTTATGAAATAAATAGCTCATGAACTTTTACTAAAAGAACAGAGCCAGACAAACCAGTGTAGCCTTGAAATTGAATCCCCCTGGGATAAAAAACCAGGTCTGCTTCCAGACCAATAATCAGCTAAATCAGAACCTAAAGTCTGGGCTTGAGAGATTATTATTTTGGGGGTCTAGAGTTTTCAATATCTTTGGAGTGGCTTAAGTGTCAATGTAACAATAAGACTGTGATCACTGAGATATTCTGTGTATATCTGATCTATTTTAAGAAGTTGAAGCATTTATAAGATCCTTTTTATTAGATTCTTATATTTATTGACATTCAGAACTTGCCTAGGTTTTAATCAACTTTTAAATGGTTAGAGAATTGAATTTATAAATGTGTATTTTTATTCATTAAAATGTAAGTACTATATAAATATTTTTTAAAAAGAACATTATCTCAAAGCAATGGTTTTTCTTTTCTAAGCCATGGATATTCATAAATACACAATTTCCAAATCCCAGTCAAAATGACTAGAAAGCCACAGAGGTGGGAAGTGATCAAATTCTCTATTTATATTATATTAGAAAATGAGTTCAATAAGCAGCTTAAATTTTCTCATAGAGTATGTTTTATGTAAAGCACTAACCTCCAAAAGAGATCCAGTGGGGCAAACTGATACAGAAGGACTTATCGCACACATATTTTAAGGCTGTTAATTGACTAATATGCAAAAAAAATTCCTTCTAGATTTGGAGAGCATGCCAGGTGGAAATCAAGGCACACAATGGCTACTGCCAGTACAGTGTAGGGCTAAGAGCATGAGTTCAGACAAACCTGGCCACTATTTCCTCAGACGTTTCCCAGACCTTATATATTTCATGCATCAAATACAGTTAACTTTACATTTCATTGAATGCCAAAGATAAAAGGGACCCCAGAGAGCATCTCATCCAGGGGCCTACTTTTACAGATTAGAGAATCATTCATTAAGAATAAGAAGGTGAAAGGCCACACTACACATCTGGGACCGGCGTGCTCAGCTCACTGAGTTCTATCTGAGCGCGCTCTCTCCCGCGTTGCCCTAGTGCTTATGAAGTTGGCTCAGCACTTGGGAGAATTAATTAGAAACAGTAACTGATGTATTATCTCATAATGGAAAAAAGCAGTAATGGTTCAAGAGCCAGAAGCCCCAGGTTCCATACATACTTGCATTCCTTATTAGCATGCTGTTCCACCAAGTCTCTTGAAAAGCCCCTAGAAGCTGTAAGATACAATGGCAAAAATCATGGATTTTAAGCTTTAGAAACACCTGGCCTTGCATCCAGACTCTTCGTTCTGACACTGGATGGGTTAGTTAACCGATTTGGAATTCACACTGCTGTCCAATTAAGAGAGAGAGAGCCCCCTTTCTCAAAGGGTTTTGTGAGGATTAAATGATACAAATAAATGAAATGCCACATACTTGGTAGACACTCAGATGTTAGTTTCCTTCCCACAACCTAATCTTAATCTATTCATGTGCAAAATAAGGATAAAACCTACTCCAGTGTTTCTTGGTGATGGACATTAACCCAAGGGCATGTATATAAATAAATAACTAGACACATGTAATCATTTCAAATATACACACACAATAAACTAGCTAATACTTTTTAAAAGCTTTGAATGGAATGCCTTTCATTAAAAACAAAACCAGCGCATTCATTGAATAAGAGGCAAAACACCACTCAGAGTTGATTTCTCTAACGCTCTTTCCCACATGGGTGGAGATTCATGAGAAACCCTTCTAAGCCCTCTCCCTGGTTTCTAATTACCCCATGTTAGAGAGTAGATGCTAGTGTTTGAAGCAGTATCACCTTTTCTTTCTTTCTTTCTTTTTTTTTTAAGTGCAATCTAGTATAACTTTATTTCATATATAAATTGTGGTAATTCTCTTTTGGAAAAAGAAAAGAAGATAAATGTGCCACATTTCTGGTTTAACGCAATGTTTTCTACTGCATTTGGGATAAAATCTAAATCCAGAACATGCCTACAGTGACCACAATGACCTGGACTTCGCCTTCTTTTCTAGTCGCCTCACGTCCTGCTCTCCCGGGCTCACTGTACTCACTGCGGTCCAGTCTTACTGGATTTGAACAATATTGCATACTTTTTGTTGCTATTCTAGGCACCAGGAATAAAGCAGTGAAAATACGGAACTCATACACACAGGTATACACACACATGAGACAAATACCTCTGTCCTCATAATGCTTAAATTCTGGTGGGAGAACACAGTAAAGACGGTAAAGAAGATAATTAATAATTTCAATTTATATTGTTAGACACTGAATAATGCTATAGAGAAAAAAAGCAAGGAAGAGGGTGAGCTGTGTGTAGGAGTGGTCTTTTTTTGAATTCTACCATGAACCGAACTCTTCCTGTCCCAAGGGGCCTGACAGGTGTGTCCTCCCCACCCACCTCTCACTTAATTCCACCCTTGTCAAACTGCAACCCATCCTTCAGTCCTCAACTGCCATGTCTCTATTTTAGAAGGTGCCCACATACCTCAGATCCGTGTCCAACCCCTATTGGAGTCTTACACTGGAGACTTCATTTTTTCCTCAAAGACATTATGACACTTCGCTATTATTTCTATGATTATTTCTTTAATCCTTAGTATCCTCAATGCATTTTAAGTCCTGTGAGAATAGGGACTCTTTTTTTTTTTTGACCAGTACCTAACACTTTCCTGGCACTCAATAAAATGTGTTGGATGGTAGAAGACAAGAAGGGAGAAAGAAAAGAAAGAAAAATAAAGAAAGAAAGGAAGGAAAAGGAAAGAAGGAAGATAAGGAGGAAGGGAAATAGGCATGCACAGTTCAGGTTGGAAGAGGTGAGCTTGGAAAAACAAATCGCTAAGACGGTGCACTGGTTGAAGCCCCTAATGGCTAAGTGCTCTCCTCCTGCGCTGCATTTAGACACCCAGGTCAAGCCTTTTCCCTGCCAGTCCTGAAATGTTTAAACTAGTATATGCATTCATGTGGGGATGGCTTTATGTGATTATTTCAACTTACTGAGCCCTATATGCATAAAACTATGGCTGTGTTGCATACTTTGGGTCAGGATTCTATTCACCTGAAACTCCCTGAGTTCTAGCCACATACTGATTTCCTTCTGAACTAAAAGAAACTTGTGGAACACACACACAGTCCTCCCCAATAGAGAGAGATCCATACATCCTTGGGCAAAGGCATTCAGGTAGCACTAAGTGCGGTAGCTGCATGGGTGTGAGCCGGGTTGAGGGGCAGGAGCCTCAATGTGTTCAAAGCCCATCAGACACGACCACCATGTCCACATGGCTGCACGGAGTCTCCGGACTTGCCCTGGTGAGGGGAGGGGGGGATTCGTTCTTCCTATGTAAATATGCTCAACAACACGAGGAGCCAGAGCCATGAGTCACACTCACACGTCATCTCTGTTCTTGTCACCTGAAACTTCCCATTCACTTTAGCATCTATTCTACACGTAGGAAATGCAAATGATGATTTTTAAGCCTGGATTTGCATTCCTGTGTTCTAACCTCTCAAGGAGAATGCACACATTCACTTATTGATTTCTTTCACTCAGTGTGGATTTATTAAGCACTTACCATATGCTAGACACTGTGTTAGCACTGGGCATATAGCAGGAAACACATCAGATATGGTCTCTGCATTCATGTAGATAACAGCAGAAAGGAAAGAAAGACAGCATTAAAACAAGAAAACACAGGCTGGGCGCGGTGGCTCAAGCCTGTAATCCTAGCACTCTGGGAGGCCGAGGCGGGTGGATCCCTCAAGGTCAGGAGTTCGGGACCAGCCTGAGCAAGAGTGAGACCCCCCCCCACCCCCCGTCTCTACTAAAAATAGAAAGAAATTATCTGGACAACTAAAAATATACAGAAAAAAAAATTAGCCGGGCATGGTGGCACATGCCTGTAATCCCAGCTACTCGGGAGGCTGGGGCCGTAGGATCACTTGAGCCCAGGAGTTTGAGGTTGCTGTGAGCTAGGCTAACGCCATGGCACTCACTCTAGCCAGGGCAACAGAGCCAGACTCCGTCTCAAAAAAAAAAAAAAAAAAAAAAAAAAACAAGCAAACACAAAGGGTAAAATCACAAACTGCACCAAGAGTGATGAAAGGCAGCACATACACTTCTAATGGCTCATCCAGTTTCTGGAACTTCCAGGTTTTCCATTCCGAACGGACACGAACCAGAGATACCCCTCCTGGGCATTTAAGATCATGCACATGAGATGAGAATGAAGAACAAGAGACCACGGTGGACAGGAGGGAAATTCCTCACGAGTGTGCACTTGTGCGTGTGTGTGTGTTGGGGGTGTGAGAAGGACTTGGTCAAGGTAACCATTGAAGAAAGGTTTCTTTGTTTCTTTCTGGCCTGAGATGATTATTTGCCACAGCACCACAAAAAGATCAGTAACACTGAATACCACTTGTGGCCAGTGGGGACCGAATAGAGAAAAGCACTCTCTTGAGACTGCTGTTTAGTATACAGTCAAGCGCACAGACTTTGCCCTCAGACATGCTCAGTTCAGAATCCCAACCCTACCGCATAGTCCCCATGTGATCCTGGGAACCGTGGTTAGCCACTCTCATAGTTCCCATGTCTTTAGAATGTAGACAGAAACTGTCTGCTTAAGGCTGATTGTTGAATTAAATGAGATAATTCATGCCAAGTATTTAGCTTAGTGCCTGGTTTAAATTATAGTGAGAGCTTAGTACATGCTAGCTGCCATTAATTAATGATTATGTTACACATCCCACACACCTGTGTGCAGGCTTAGTTTCAAGTAGGACCTAATGTCCTACCTGAAACAAACCCTGAACTCACTTGACTGCTCCTCTAGCTCAGGGCAAGGGGTACAACCTCACAGGCTAAATCGGACTCTGGGTACTTCAGGGACCACCAACACTACTCTGATGCTCAGTGCTCCTCCCTGGCCACAGCCGATGACAATGGTAAAGAAAATGAAGACGTTGTATAGTCAATTTCTGAAAAGCCGAGTGGAGCTTGCAGGGCATGAATCAAAGCACACCACTTCTCAAATCACCATTACTCATCTGGGCAGGCTTGTCTCCCTGGGGAGCAATCCAGCCCAGACTAGATCCAAATGTGACTCCTTACTTCGGAAACCCTGTAAGCAAAGCTTAATGGGAGAGACTGCAGATGAGATTTTTAAAAGTAAAGGAACATACATATTTTTGCTCCAGTAGACTCAGTCTTTCTTGTGGGTGTTTCTATTAATGTGCTATAATTCCCTCTGGTTATATTATTTCATTATCACTCTATGCTTCAGTGTGTTTCAGGACTGATTCAAGGTGTATTGAAAAGCTACCGCCTCCGTGTAATTTGAAAGTACTAAAATGGGAGTTGGCACAGAGCGAGCCAGAAGGAAAGCCAGAACGAATTTACTATTGACAGAATCAACGCTGGAGCCAAAGTATTAAAACCCTTGGTTTCACATAATCATTTTCAGATACCTAAGCAACATCTTTCAGTGTTAGAAACACTGTCAGTTTGTGCTAAGAATATACATTTCATGCTCTGTACAGGGTCACAAAATACTATATAATTATACTTGGCAAAGAATATGCTTCCAAGCTGAGGAGGACTTTTTGCTAAAGAAATAGTTCTGAGTAGGCAAAAAATAAAAAATAATTTAAAAAAAAGAACATGGCTCTCTAGCTAACAATGGGAATAAACCAGACAGCTCTAGGCTGTGGTCAGCTTGAAGGCCTTATACACCTTTGTGCCCCACAACACAACACAGGGCCTGAGACATGGTTGGTGCTCATTACATGAAGAAAATACTCCAGTGAACTTTAATTCCATGATCAAAAGAAATTACAAATACAAAATGTAAGGAAATTAAGATATGTCCTCCATGGTAAATACTTACAAGCATAAGTTTAGAAAATAATTTAGAAATTTAGAAATAATTTCTAAATTTAATTCTAAATAATTTCTAAATATAAATTTAGAAATAATAAAATTTAGAAAATAATTTCTTAAAAGGTAAACAATGCAATTAATTTCTTAAAAGCAAACAGCCCAATTAAAAAATAGGCAAAGGACTTGAATACATATTTCTCCAAAAAAGATATCCAAATGGTGAATAAGCATTTAAAAGGGTTTTCAACATTATTAATCATTAGGGGATCTAAATAAAAACCACATTACACTGGATATTTTAAAAAGAGAGGGGAAAATAACAAATATAGATAGAAATGTAGAGAAATTGGAACCTTTGTACATTGCTGAAGGGAATGTAAAATGATGGATTGAAATATACACTTGAAATGTGTGAATTCCAAGGTCTGTGAATTATACTGCAAGAAAGCTATTTTAAAAGAGTAAATAATCTAAAATCATTAAAAGAATTACATAATTTGATTCTGTAATTCTTCTAGGAATCTATCCCAAGGAAATCATTCAGACTGCTCACAAAGATATACAAATATATCTGCTCACTATAGTATAATTTACAATAGTCAAAGGTTAGAAACAAATAATTAGAGATTGATTAGACCAATTATTACAGAAACAAATGATGGCATAATGTAATTAAATTCATATTCTAAAAGAATATTTAGTATGTAAAAAAATGTTATGATATATTGTTAAGTAGAAAACGTAGGATGAAATGCTGTACATAAGTGGAAGTTCTGAATGTTTAAAAAGGTTATGCATGAAAATAAAAAGACTGGAGATAAAATAATAATAATAGTTAAATTAAGGGAGTTCACACTATGTGATCAGTTACTATTAAGTGCTTTATGTTGTAAATTCACATGATCATCACAAAAACCTTCTGACATAAGCAACATTATTATTTCCATTTTATAAAAGAGAAAATTTAGGCCCAGAAAGATGAGGTAACTTTCCCATTGTCCTTACTAGTAAATCACAGAACAAGGTTTTTAATCCCTGGAAGCCTGGTTCCAGAGCTTACAGTTGTATTATTAAAATGTTAATAGTGGATTCTTGTTGACAAATAATGGACATTTTTAGTTCTTCATATTTTCCTACATTTTCTAAAATTTCTCCAATCAATATATATTTTATTACTAAAAAAATAAATAAAAACTAACAACTTTAGATGACCTTTATCATTGTGTGTTTAACTCTGGAAATGCTGTTACTAGTAGGTCAAGTTCACCTCTACCTCAGTTTCTACTCCAGGATATAAAGTGGCTATAAAGGCTGAGCTTCCTCCCCCAAACCATTCCGGACAGGTTTTCTTGAACATTTTTTTCCAGGGATAGTTTAACTCATGACTTTCTTCTTTCAGCTGGGAAAAGTAGTAAAAGTTATACTTTACCAATAAGACATCTGAAATTGCTTAATAATGCCATACAGAGAAACAAGACCAGGGTCACAGTTCAACTTCCAGTGATAACTGAATGACCTATGAAAGATTAGAGTAGAACAGGCCTTAATTCAAGTACTTGCCTTTCTACCTATGATCTTGGTTTGAATCACTTGAGCCTTTTGTTCCATATCTGCAAAATGGAGGAAATAATTCTGGCCCTATCAATTTCACCAATTTGAAGAAAAAAGTAGGTGAAAATAGAAAACACTATACAAACAGTACATGTTTCATTAATTTTTAAATGTTTATTATATTCAAACAGAAAGCAGGAAACAAATAAAGAGAGAAATTGTCAGGGGCTGATGATGCCACTGAGGTAATAACTAAAATTCTTTTGAGTAACATTTTTCTCACTTATAAAATAATAAAGGCAATAACCAGATAATCACCAAGGCTTATTTCAGCCTGGTTCCTTCGATAAGCATTTATTGAATACTTACTGTGTGTGAGGTACCCAAGAATGAGGAAGGCAGAACCCTTTCTCTATAGAAACTCATGGTCCAATGTGGAATGGAAGATGTGCAGGTAAACCCATGCTGGTAATCAAGTTCCACGAGCTCAGTTACATGCATAAAATGGTGTTAGTAAACAAAAGAGAAATCAATATTTTCTGGTGAAGTCAAATTGTAAGTAGAGATAAAATTTCACAGAGATAGTAACATTTGAAAGGATTCTTACAGGAGCAATTTCATTGTTTGGAAAAGTTAGGATAAAGCCTTCCATTCAGGAGAACAGGAGTAAACAGCATAAATGTGAGTTGGGAACCAGTGATAACTCAAATGAAAATAGCGCATAGATTACCTAAGAGACAGTGAAGAGAGATGGAGAGAGGTGTTTCCACTGGCAGGGGTACATCATGGGGTTTTGTTAAGCCATTCTCTAGGGACAACAGAATGTGTTGAAGATCATTAAGCAAGAAAGAAGATGATAAATTCTAGATAGAAAGTTGAGGGAATCCGGAGATGGGCAAAAATAAGAGAATGAACAGGTCTAAGTCGCTAATGTGCGCATCAGCTTTCTAATATCTTCAACATACATTTTCAAACTTTGGAATTAATTAAACAAGCCAGCTAGCAAAACTTTTAGTTTTGACTAAAAGATGTCAAAACTGCATATTGTATTACTAAAACAGTTGGCACTCTAGCAATGCTGATGTTCTCATGTGGGTCACAAAATTGTAACAAATTTTAATTAGCAATAAGTTATAAAGTAGCATAGAAGCCTACATTCTAAAATCCAAGACATTTCTCTAGTAAAACTGAAGGCCAAAACAATTTTGATATTATGAAAATTATTAGTTTGCTTTTGCTTAAAATTTATGGGTTTCGATTGTAAGCCAAAGAAGAGAGTAACAGCTCATCAAACACATCTTCCCAGAGGGCTTAGTGAAACTTGCCCTTTGTCTTTCCTGTTCTGTGGGTGTGGGTTTAAAGTAACTACTAAAATGCTTTATGTAAACAATATTTCATTATGGTTGTTGAAAAGTACCATTCTCAATCCAAGGGAGAAGACATTCTTTTGAAACAGGTGCAAAACTTGGAAACGAAGGAAGCTCTGCCCTATGTAACTTTGTGCTTTATTTTTCTCTTCCCGGCCATCTAGTTTCCCCACTTACAGCAGGACGTGTGATGCTGAGCCTTCAGTGTGTGCAGAAGCTGAGGGTCCCCTGGGACCTCCCTTGGTAATTTTCTAATTGTTCAAATATTGCATTGGGGTATTTCTGCAGATTAGGAGATCTATTACCCAGACTAGAAAATCAATACTTAAGAGGACTCCTTAAGGCAATGCTGATGAGTTTATAGAAGAAACAGCAACTGCACTTTGTGCAAATATCTTTTAAGAAAAGGAAGGATGGAGTTTCATTATTTCTGAATGAGCTCAATAAAGTAAAAAACAATTAGGAGGACCAAAAATCATTGGTAACGATTGGCTCCCGTTGCCGGGCTAATGTTGCACTTGGAGCTGAACCTTTCGATATGGTCTCAAAGCAGGCAGTACAATGAAAATTGCTAAGAATGTGCCCTTCAGTTATTGAATAGCAGTGTGGACATTTTTTATCAGCTTAATTGAATAGGAAACAATGAAGACAGAGAGAAAGGAAGGATATTTGAGACTCCAAGATTTCCAGAGAAACCTAAGTCTCTTCTATCTAAGTGTTATTCTATTTTACTATAAATCCTGATTTAAGAAAACTACGAAGCTGTTTCCTGCAGAGTACCATCTGGCAACAGAACACCTTCTGTAAGAGAGCTGGGTAATTCTGCTGATATATAGCTCAAAAAATACAGCTGAGCAGCTGAGAAACTCAGCGCTCAATAACCCCCCATCCTTTTAACTGTCAAAACACTATGAGGGTCCATCTATAGGAAAAAAAGCAAAATATATATATTAAAGAATCTGCCATAACTCATCTGCCAGAGTGAATGCAGCCAATGAAACTTGCTATCTTGTAACAAGGTAAGTGTCTTTTCGTATAAGCCATCAAACCTTAAAAGCTAAGAAAAAGAAACCTGAGAAATGAAAACCTACTCCTAAGAATGGCAGAATCACTAGAAAAGCTGAAATTCAGAAAAAGCCACTGTAAGAGATGCAAATTAAATTATGCTTAAATATTTTCTCTTTAATAGATCCATATGCATATTTGTTTATCTTAGTATCTGAAACTGAAATCAAATTAAAAACCTGTCCTGTACAAAGTAATGCTTCCTCTGAAAGACCCTTTACATTAGGCTAAAATCCAGTAATGGATTTATTTTACTAAAAGCCAAAGCATACTTGAGAAATACTGCCTTCCTCTCGTGATCAGAGGCAGTTGGCATTTGTCATCAAGATTCGCAATCAATCTGATCCAGGTAGACATCAGGTATGTGGAATGACGTCAGTTGTAATTGTATCATTTAAAATCTCTCTACTACGTCCCTGAAAATGGACAAGTTAAATTTATACTAAAGTCATGGCTTAGAAGACAGTTATTAGAGTTGTAGAAGAGGATGATTCCTCTCTGAATAATATTCCATATTCCGTATGGCTGCAAATTATGCTGCCACCAATTTAGATGGTGGTTTATTTCCGGTATATTAGCACTGCTCTAAGATGAACCACTCTTTGCCTATGTCATTATAATAAACTTGGTGATACAGCACATAGCAAAGTTGGTAAACGTTCTTCCTTCATTACCAGGCCCACTACCTATGATAAAGCAGTTTCCTCCTCCATAAGAAAGGACACACAGTTTTTATTTAAGTAGTCACAAAATGATTTCAAGGACGTGACGGAGAGAATTGTGATGTTCTGTTGACTTTCCATAATTTATATGAATATAAAAATGGCTTGATAAAGGGAAAAAGAAAACTAAGATACCAATGTCCCTAAGATTTAAAAAAAAAAAAAATCACGGTAATCAAAGAAAGGGGCAAAAAAATATACATGCAAGTTGACAAAAAGCTATTTTTAACAAATATATTCTGGACACATATCATTAAAAGACAATAAAGATCAATCTTCTGAAGAAAAAATAAAGAATTAAAAAAATATATGGCTTTAAAACTCTGAATATTATAAGGGGCTTAGCAGACACCCCAGAAATTGAAACTAAAGACCTTTAAAGTTCTTGGAGCCACTTCTTAATCACTCTCACTTTGCCAGTCTCTTTCCACTCCTGCCCAGGACACACTGAAAGGCTGCAATTTTGATCCATTTTGATGTGTTCTGTAAGTCTTAGAAGCTACTTTAGCATCTCAGCTGGGTCTCCAGAATATACTATCTTGATAGTTCTATTACCTTTTTCATTGTCTCTATAAGTTCCATTACAGAAAAGGAGAAAGTCATAATGTAACAGAAATTCGCCAGCACGAGAGACACAGAGCTGAGCTCTAAGCCAATGTCTCCTTTCTCTCTCTCTGGCCACCCTGGGTGCTTTGACCGTCCTTCTCCATTACAGCTCCCGGAATCCTTTATTCATAATCGTCACTCAATCTTATAAGACAGTTTGGAAAACTAAGCCTTCTGGTCAAGGGAAGAGGATTTTAAAAAATAGAATTTTCATTTCCTACCTCATCTGTCTGCTCCTCAACTAAATAGGAACTATTTTCCTCCTCTGTTCATCACCTCCCAATTTCTCCTTAAACCACACATATCCCATATTAAGACAGCCAGGCTTCTGGTGGAGAAGAGGAATGCCTGTCTCTCCTTCCATAGTGTTAAGCATCTCACTCAAATTACACGTCTTCTCTAACTCTTGAAATCCACTAGCAGTAAAAGCAAACAAGGATCATATTCCTTTACATGTCCTTGTCCCGGTAAAATCATGTGTGGACTCATATTTTGTGGGAATCAATGATTTAATGTAAAAAGCATTCCCAACCTTATACTATAACTTAGAGGGCTTAACAATTTATCCCAAATGGTTTTTTTCTGATGATAGATGTTTATAGATAGATAAATAATGTAACACTATTCTGCACTGGTTTCACTTTAATAAAAGAGAAAGGTAAAGACACAATATATATTTAATAAACATATATTTAATATGTATTACTGTTATGTGTGTTTATATACTATGTATATGAATATGTACCTATATATGTAGCATTATATGTATTTATTATAGGCAGCATACATTTTTGTCCAATCATTGCCATTTCTAATATTAATAATTTACCCATTCAGCCTTCCTACTACTTTAGCTCTAGGACATTCTCTTAGCTCTCTTATGAATCCCACCCAATAGTAATCATAAACTTCACCCCACATCATTATACCAGGTGAGACTACCCTGCTCAACAGATATCTTAATACTAATATTTTATCAGTGTTTAGGGCTTAGTGAAGTCCCATAATTGCTTAAAACTTAACAAGGAGGAAAAAACAAGTAGCTGTGAATGACTGGTTTAACCATGTTGCATTCATTCATTCATGGACTCATTCACTCACTCACACATTCTTTGGGCTTTTGTGCCAAGCCCTTTCTTAAACGCTGGGATACTGAAGTAAAAATTACAAGGGCTTCACCTTGCCCTAACGAAGCTTACAGCCATGTGGTAGACAGAAAATAAAGGAATGAATAAACATAAAAATGCATCAGGTAGTGATAAAAGCTATGATGAGAAATGAAGTAGAATAAGCAGGCAGGGAGTAGTGGGGAGGGTGAGGCGAGGGTATGTTCCTTGCAGTGATCACCAAGGCAGCTCTAAGGATGTATCATCTGAGTGTAAAGCCACCTTCTAATCTGGCAAACACACCTGAGCTTGTAGATGCCTACTCTATTCAGCCTGCTTGGTGACCTAAGTCTGCACCTAAACAGATACAGCTTCCAGGAGGAAATCTTAGTTGAAGGTGAAAGGTGCCCCCAAGGCAAATGATCTCAGCCACCTCATTCAGTATTAGCTGCCTGTGCTCAAGGCTACTTGCCAGGAGCTGGAAGAAACAGCTCCACCTCAAGGGATAGAACTTGAGCCCTGTTCCAGTAAGTGCACTGGCCAGGCACAGCGAGACCCAGAAGGGTACCTCAAGTATCAGGAATATAAGCTTGATGTGACACTAGAGTAACTGCAGATAAACGTATGGAACTCCTTCTAAACCAAGATGGACATCTTTGAAGAGAAGCATTGGGTAGTGATCAAAATCCTGCACCCTGGAGTCAGACGGACCAACAGTTCTTTTGCTGACACCTATATGTCTTTGAACAAATCAGTTAAGCCTCAATTTTCATCATGTGTAAAGCAGGGGCAATACTACCTAATTCACAGGGTTGCTGTGATACAGGATTGCATAACATAATGGATAGAAAAGTGGCAGCATTACTGTCCCATAGCAAGAGCTATAAATGGACTATAGTTCAGATAGTTGTATAAGATATATGTGTTCAGAATTGAGACTGAACTAAAATTGGTAGTAGAAATAAAACTGATGGACTAGAACTTTATATAAATACATAAAAGGCAAATATTCCACAAGCTAGAACCTCATTCTATATCCAAAAATCAATACTCCAAATACACTTACATGAAAAAGTCATAACTTTAAACCATACGTGGAAATGGATTTCTTTCAAAGTCTCCATACAAGACTTCAGTTGAGCAAATTTTTAATAGCATTTTACAATTAGATAAAAATCCTTCCTTATTGAATTCTATTCTCTTACTAACTGTATAAACAGAGATTTCTGGTAATTTGATCTTCTGAGAATCCTATAAATCAATGGTCTTTACCCCATTTTATTCTTAGAGGCAAAGCACTAAGAATAAGTAGCTCCTTAAAAAGTTGATAAAACTGAAATTAGAAAAAAAAACCGCCAAGTCAGGGACTACAGTGGGTAGAATAGTGTCCTCTTCTTTCCCAAATTTATGGCTATCTGCAACCTCAGGATCTGACCTTAATTAGAAACAGGGTCTTTGCAGATAAAAATAAGTTAAGGATTTAGTTGAAATCATGCTGGATTAGGGTAGGCCCTAATCCAATGAGAATGGATTAAGGACAAAAAAAGGAGACACGTGAAGACGGAGGCAGAAGCTGGACTGATACAGACACAGCCAAGGAATACTAGGAGCTGCCATAACTGAGGGAGGCAAGAAAGGACTGTCCCCTGAAGCCTTCAGATGGAGGTGACCCTGCCAACACCTTCCTTTCAGATTTCTGGCCTCCAGAATGTAAGAAAATAAATTTCTGTTCTTATTAAGACACCAGCAACCACAGGACAATAGTACAGTGATTTTTCTGAAATATTTAGTTATTTTTATGCATTATGATGACCTCTACCAGCCACATTTTCACTGTCCTATGCCCAGGATAAAGCTAAAGAAGAAAGGGTGTCAGAGGCTCTTTCTGGGCCTTGTGCCCTTTAAGAAGCTGGGTGGATTTAACTATGTTTCTGCAAGTTACTACTGACCCTCGTTGTGCACTGTCAGTGTAGACACTAACATGAAACAAGATTGGTTCCCGTGGGCCCTGCTTCTTCCATAAATTTTATTCCTGACGAGAGGAAAAAGGCAGGATCACAACTGCAAGTGTTAGAATGGTCTGGGGAGACATGGTAGGAAACAATAAACATCGTTTTAAAAAGCTCAAAGAGGAGAATTATCTACATCGAAACAGCGCTGCTTCTGTAGTAATGTTTCTACCTTCCATTTAAAGACAGATAAATTTTCCATGACAGCTCTTAATAGCCTCTACAGTTCTTCATTGAACTTGCCCTCAAAATTACAGAGTAATAAAAGGATAATAGCATTTCACTGACTACAGTGGGAAGGTGGACTTTTTTAATAAAGTGGTCATTTCATTCCCCCCTGCATCCTGGATTGCCTGGTGAGGATGCTCTATGTGTCCAGGGACCGAGGCACAGCAATAATGCGTCCTTCATCACTGAAATGCCATCTGGACCCCTCATTTACTTATCCATGGAAGCGAAGAATTTTTTTTCTTTAATTATAGGACGCATCTATGTTAGCCAAGTGTTTAAATGAGAATATTAATAGTAAAACTCTGAGTCTGTTAGGTTGAACCATACAAACTGGCCAATATTCAGCCATTTTTAACCCCAAATGGCAACTACATAAATCACAATCTAATATAAAATTCTACTTTGCTTATTACTATGTAAACTATAATAGGGGAATTGATCTTAGAACTAAAATCTGGGGGGAAGAAAACATTCATGAGAAATACACAAATGAGTTTCAGGCCTTCAAAGCAGGGAGGAGACACAGTAGGGAGTATAAACTGAAAATCATGTTCTGCAACAGTCATTTCTCCATATTTTCAATTTGTTGAGTTAAAAATGAATAAACTCTGGATCATGTTTGTTTCTTTCTACCTTCACTGCCACTGGCTGTTCAGAACCCCAGTCTGTAAGCTGTTGTCTAAGCATTTCTCCAAGACCTCTTTAGGCTCCCCCGAAATCCATTTCTTCCACACCAGTAGAAGGATCTTTTCAAAACATAGATCAAGTGGATCAAGTCACTCCATGCTTAAAACCCATAAATGGTTTCCCATTACTTTTGTACAAACTCCAGTGTTCTTCCTTGGCTTAGGAACGACTGCATGACAGGACCCTTGCCAACTTTCTCCTACCCACCCTTTCTCCCCTGGTGCCCTCTCCTGCAGCCACACTGTACCCCTTCCAGTTTCTGGATCATGACAACCTCAGAGCTACCTGATGTCCACCAGCTCTCTTCCTGGCTGGTTCCTTGTTATTCAAATTCCCTTGTAATGGTTTCTGGGCCCAGTCCCATCTCCTAGTAACATTTTTATGTATCACAACACCCTGTTTGTTCTTTAATGTTTTTTTCTCAATTTGTTTATGTATGTATACATTAGCTTGGATTACTTGTTTATTTTCTAGGTCTCTCCAGTTAGAAAAGAATCTCCATGGAGGCAGTGCCATGTCTGTTTCCCTCAACATGGTACATACCTAGTGCTTAACACAGTGCCGCAAGGTCAGTACTCAGCAAATATTTTTTTTCAATGAATTAACAAGTGATTCAAATTTAGGGAAATAGATTCTGAAAATAGCTTCTCTAAAACACAGAAGGTATCTCATGTCACAGTAACAACACTCCCAACTTGTTTGCTGTCTGGTGGCCGGAGAGTGCTCATAGACTTGTATATTCACACCTATTCTTCTCTTTCACCAAAGCTTCAAACATTCAATACACAAATATGCAGTGTCATTCAAACCAGTTCAAAGTTTTAAATAACCATTTTTTTTCATCATTATATCTACTCTTGTGTTACCTTGTAGTTACAGATCTTTGTGTAGGCAGAGGTAATTTTGATGAGTTTCATCTCATACTCCCTACTTTAACCCATTAATTCTATTATGAAATCTTGGTAATTACTACCACATTCATCTATCCAATTAATTCTAATTTCCAATGAACGAGAATTAATTTGTTTTGCTTTTTAAAAATGGCTTTTGAAACTCAGAATGGAAAAATATCTAAAATGAAATATCTTCATATGTCTCAGGACTGAAACAAAGTTGAGCCAGGCATGGTCCCTTCACACAGACCACCTGCCCCCTTTCTGATGACTTTTTTTTAGTCTCTAGAGCAAGATGTAGCCACTTTTTAAAATCTCATAGTTATCTGAATAAATATCTGTTGTAAA
>NW_012148197.1:228878-233169 GCF_000956105.1 Propithecus coquereli | reverse complement strand
ATGGGATTAGAAATTAGGTGGCCTGCATTCTGGTGCCACTTATATAATTAACCTCCTGGAATGACACTGGGAATGGAAAATCAATTGTTTCCTCAGTTTCTTTACCTATAAAATTAGAAAATTAAGATAGGTTGTTTATAAGATCTTTCCCATCACTATGATTCCATGATATGTACCATAGAGAAAGCAAGTTTCATCTTACAAATGTCTTAGTGAAAGATATTATTACCCAGGCTGGGCACAGTGGCTCACACCTGTAATCTTAGCATTTTGGGAGGCCAAGGCAGGAGGATAGCTTGAGCCCAGGAGTTTGAGGTTGTGACGAGCTATGATGACACCACTGCCCTCTAGCCCAGGCAATAGAGCGAGACCCTATCTAGAAGGAAAAAAAAAAAGATATTACCCACCAGTTCCCGTAACTAAGACAATGAAAATAATGCTCAATTTCTATTTCAGCCAGCTACATATGAGCCAATAGTCACACTGGTCCTCTGGAAATTAGTTTGAAGAATTAGTAATCATGATTTACAATTTAGTATATTAGACAATGCCTTCTGATAATTCTTCTCTTTTTTTGAAAGTGTAGAATGTCCCTATCAAATCAATAACATCTTAAACAACTCCACCCTAAATTATCTTGGTGAAGATTTTGCCTTGAGCAATGACACTATCAGTGAGGAGCAAGTAGGTTCACCATGTCCACTGTGTAGAGAAAATAAGACATCATAAACCCTGAAGAATGGGATAAATCATGACCTCAAGTACACATGATATTCCAGTATTGTCAACTCATTCTGTTTTAATGGGTTGATAAAAAGAATTTATTTTTAGTGACTGTCCTTTGAAAAAAATTCATTTATTTTCCATTAGCATTTAATAAATTAAGTCTTAAGACTGGCCCACAAGATATACAGTCCAATTAAGAATTTCCGATGAGGCACTTAAAAAATAAAATTTGGATCTCAGTTTAGTAGAATGCTAGCCTGTGTGTGAGGAAACTTTAGGAGATTATCTGGAGTTAATCTAGACCAACCTTTTACCTGGAGACAAATCAATGAACATAGAATCAGAGATCAAGAAATATCTGTGGAATGAATGAATGCATGTGCCAATATTGCATGGGATGCCTTTGATAGAGTCAAAATAAGACAACAAATATGAAAGGACAAAAGTATAAATAGGAGAAACCATGCACCAAATTTTTACGGTCTATGAGAAATGTATAGGATTAATACAAGTTATATATATTTATTTTCCCACTGATTAAAAAAATAAGGTACAACAACATTTAAAGAAAAATAGCAACTGAACTAAAAAAAACAAACCTTTGGGTATTCTTTATGGTTTTATTGTACCAATAGCATTTTATTATGACAAATATCCTTCTACTACATTTTAAGAAGTAAGAAAAGTAGCTGAGAAAGATTGAATCTTAGGTTCTCTAAATTCCAGGGGTATATAAGATTGCCAAAAATAAAAATTCATTACGTGTATTTTTATTTCTTCATTTACTCCTGCTTCCTTTGGAAAAGTAAGCATACATATGAAATGGTGCATACATATGAAATATAAATTGATCTATTGGTATGATACAGATTAAAAATTTATTGGTCACTCATTTTCATCCATCCACTCATTTCATGTTCTTAGTAGATTTCTAATATAAATCAGTCCAACAAATTAAGACATAATCGACTTAAAATAGTAAGTACTATACATCTGGGATACAAAAGTATTTATGAGGTACTACTCACTTTCAGGTAATGCTCAGTCTAGTATTACAGACCTGATCATTTACTTACTGTATAGGTTCTGGGATAAATAGAAAATTATACAGATATAGTCTGGGCCATAACAAGGCTCATAGTCTAGTTTAATGTTTCTCAGTAGAGAAGATATTGTCCCCTAGGGTGCATTTTTGGAAATGTATAGGGGCCAATTCTACCTTATAGTAAAGTTATTCTTGAGTACTTGCTATAGAAAACCTTATTATATTTCTTCTTTTATTTTCCTTCATATTATAGTTAGGGGATTATGTTGATTTTTTTAAGATAAGAAAGATAGGTTAAGTCATATATCTAAAAATTTCATGTCAAGATATTAATAATAATAGGGCATTACAAAATGTTTATTATAAAAAGAGGACTTTGGGTCTAGGGCTGAGAACCACAGTCTAGAGTGAAAGCCATGTAAACACATAATAATTACAGTGTGGTAAGTACTAAAATACCACTATATACAAGTGCCATGGAGACACAAACAGGAGTAACTAACTGATTAATTAAGAGTTGCACTATAGAAAAAGGATGTTGAATACTCAGCTTTGAAAGGTGAGTGGAGATTTGCAGATAGAGCAGAGCAAAGGCCAGTCCATGCTGAAGGAAGAACAACGGAGGCACCATGTCAGCGCAGGAGAAAATAAGGAGCAAACAGCTGAGCCCGAGGAGGAATTTAATACGTCAGTTTGGAGCTAGTGCCTTATTTCATGCTAAGGAGATTCATGCTTATCAAGTAGGCAGTAGGAAGCCATCAAATAGCAGAATGATTTCTTTGGTCATTTCTGATTTCAAAAATATACAATTATGTTCAATCCTTTGCCTAAAGAAATAATTACTAAAGTCTTGATATTTATATTTTGCTTTCTATATTATTTCAAAGGCCTAATTACTCTGCTACAGGTTTTTAAAATACCTTAAAATGTTCAAAGCAAGGCCATGATTTTGAATGCAAATAAAGCCCAATCAGAAAAAGAAATATTGGGTTTAAAATCTACAGTGCTATTTCAAAAATATTCATTTGAAAATGCTATTTCACATGAAAATATAACCAATTTACTCACATTAAAATACACATTTGTTTGGTCAACTTTTCAATTCTACCTTGTTACATCCTTCGTAACAAAAGATGAGTCTTTTGAAAAGTACTGGTTCGCAAGTTTCCCAAGGACATTGTTTATTAAGTATTCGCTTCTAGATAGCACAGATATTTTGTTCATCTCCTATTTTAGGTAAGAAAGTAGGGGTAAAGAGACAATAGGGCATTTAAAATCAGTTTATTCATCAAAAGGTACACATGGAACAATTTATTTGCATCAAGCCAAACTGAAGCCGTAGAACTATGTACAGTATTAACAAAAGAACCTCTTTTTTTCTTCACAGAATTTTATCCTAGAGTTGGTCCCAGGGCATTGCTGCCAACAAAGAGGGCTCTAAACTGGTGGCCTCCTTTTTGTTTGGTCACTGTTTTCTCAAACCAAACCAATGTCCTTTCTACCTCTGCCTCTCTGGGTCAGGCTGACCCTCCCATAAACTAATCTCTCCAAGGCTCATAAAAGCAAGTTGTAAACTCCAAGAGTTGTCCAGTCTAAGGGATTGCAAAGGATACTCTCCGGGTCCATCCCACTTTCCTGACACTAAACACTCCTGCACGTGCCTGTCTCCTCTCCAGGACACAGAGCCTCACACCCTCTTTGATTTTGCTCAAAAGTTTGTACTCCTGACTTCTTGGACTTTTGTATAGATTTTGGCTTAAGAGGTCATGATCCGCTTCAGAGCTCTGGTGTTCCTCCTGCCCATCTTTACCCTAACCATAAAGCATCCTGTGACACTCCAGAGCTACTGAGGAATACTCATTTGTCTTTTCTGTGGTTGTAGCCAGACTGAGGTTTGTGGGAGAAGATTGTGTGTGTGTGTGTGTGTGTGTGTACACTTGTACAACTATATATTTGTACAACTATCTAAGTTAGTAATAAAAATTAAACTAACTTGAAGGCTACATTTTAGTAGGGAAATTATTTAGTGGGAAAAAGAAAGCAAGGAAAAAATATTAACAGAAGATACACTTCTAAAAACATTAAGTTAAACTTGTTCACGTACATTCAGGAATTCATTTTATAAGCATTCAGAGCATGACGCTGAAAATAACGGCTGTGCACACGCGAGTGTTTAGAAATGCCTAAACTGGTCACAGCCAGAACAGTAATTTACATACATGTTTTATTGAGGTTGTTCTCACAAAAAAAAGTGAGCAGAAACAAACAACTAAATACAACAGAGAAACTAAAGAATGGTTCAAATGAAAAAATGATATAAAAATAAGTTTGCATATACAGAGGTATTGGCCCCAGAACATAAACCACAATAATAAAGTAATTAGGTCTGCAATTAAAGATGCCTAACCAACGTTTACAAAGGTTTCGAGTGTTCTCTTATTTTTCAAGGCTTTTCTGTTTTGCTATTAGAACTCGAATGGCACAGTAGATGGCTATATCAAGCACAAACAAAACAAAACA
>NW_012148197.1:222627-228008 GCF_000956105.1 Propithecus coquereli | reverse complement strand
TATGTATTAATTATAGATAATAATAGATAAAAATGGAACAAGGGTCAGAGTACACATTGGATTGATGACAGCGGTGCCCCTAGGGAGACAATGGGGGGGGGACATAATCTGGGATGGCGGTTAAAGAGGATTCTGCGTCATATTTCTAATAAAACTGGAAAAGACTGTATGCAAAAAAAAAAAAATCTTTAATTTTTAGTCTCAAGAATGAACAGACAAGATCCTGGGATTCCTCAGTTATATTTGCCTTTTGCTTTAGGAGGCTACAAATAGGGAAGAACCACATTTCTGCCCTCCTTCTCATTTTGTCCAACTTCTACAATCCATTGCGGGAAAGTTTTAAAATTAATTGGCCTGGCACAGGAAGCTGTCGTGAAATCGGGGCCAAGGGAAGCAAGCACAACTGCCAGGAGCCCCTGCTCACTTTCAGGTCCCCTTTCTTGTTGTACAGGTTGTACAGCCAGGATGGCCACTGGCAAAGGCCCTGTGAAACGGCTGCCGTGGGGGAAGGGAGGATGAGAAGAGTCATTCTTCCCTCTGGTTGTAAAATGGTGGCAGGAGTACACTGGACGATTTACGATGACCCACATTTCCCTCTTCCATTGTATATGTCGGGGGTGGAGGCTGGGGAAGGGAAGTGCCAGAAAGATCCAGACCCACTCAGACAGCCATGCACTGAGGTTTAACCACCTCACGCCATCTAGTATTTAAGTACAGCTGAGGGTCAAAATTATCCTTCTGCATTTTGGAACTACAAGTTCTTTAAGCGGTGTTCAATGTTAGTGGAATAATCTCGCTCCCTCTCTCAGCTTTGCTGTGTTATTACATTACTGCACACAAAGGCATCATCTGGTTCACCTCACTTAAAGCCATTAGTTTTGTTTGCTCCTATGAGTTCCAAATATAGAGTCTAGACTTTTAATGTCATTTACATCCCAGTCAGAAGAATAATCAGGAAAATAATAATTTATGAATAATTAATTAGGACTGATACCCTAGTAGAGAGGAGCTATTTTTAATTTCCGAAGGCCAGGATAACATGGATTTCAGAGAGAGAAGTGACATGAAAAGCAATTAAAAAGGCCGACTAATGCAAGAATCGACTGCTTATCAATGACTACGTTGTCACTGATTGGATTCCGTGGTACTCCTCAAAAACAAGATGATCAGAGATGAAATCAAAGACCAAAAGCATCATAACATGATTCAGGTCTCAGGACATAGGATTAATTTTAAATAAAATTGCTTTCCATTTAAGGGAAGATTAAAATTAGGCCTAAACTTACATTTATGTTCAGTTTAATATGCCAACGATAAAATGAAAAAATGTGATTAACTATGTCTATATTTAATTGATGAAGAAGTCAGGGAGACAAACCATAGTAGTAATTACTTAATATTTTTATTTCATTATCTATTTATTTACCCATGTTCATTCAACCTACTTCAAAAATAAAGGAGGAGCAGATTTTGAAAGAGGTGGAATGATGGAGAGGTAGTGACACGAAATCCAAGTGTCCAAATATTCACAAATGCCATGTTAGTAGTATTTAAGCTCAGCCATATTTTCTCTCCCTCCTACCGTTCTTATCTTCCCTTCCATGACTTAATATTACTAGTACTTACCCACTGGTATCTTGAGTCACTCACATCCCCAGCACAGGGGAAAGACTCCCGGTTGCAGGAGAGCATGCCCTGGACAGACACTTGATAGATTTGTGAATGACCTTGCTGCTGGTCGACTTCCCAGCTGCCACAGAGATGGGGGAACTGTGTTTGAACATGGGGAACTGCTTAATCAGGCCTCCGAGCTCAAGTTTTGGTTCTGCCTACCTGCTCTGTGATCCCTAGTCGTTCATTTACAATGCATGTGTTGAAATAGATGTCTTCTAAAGTATTTTTCAGATCTCTAAAGTACTTTACTTACCTCAGAAGTCCCCAATTCTGAGAGTTTATTGAAATAAGTGAGGAAAACTCTAAAGAGAGCAGACTTCGAGTTATTACTTGCACCCACTAAATCAGAACCTCTACATATGACCACTAGGAATCATTTTCTAAAACGGCCCCAGGTGACTCTGATGATTCATTAGATGTCACCTACATAGTAGATCTCTAGATTACAAACTACTTGAGGGCAGCAATTCTATCACTGTACAGGGCTGGGGATATTAGAGGCACTCAATAACTTAACTGCTTGGTAAATATCTGCTAAGCGGAACTTGCATATTTTTGCTTATTACTAAGTTATAGTAAAAGAAAGAGGATACATAATAGAGGCAAAAAAGATATGTTTATTTAATGGTATGTAATTATAAATACACAAAACTGACCTCAGATTTAACGAAACAGAGATATAAACCATAAATCAGGAATTAACTATGTGATTAACGTAAAATTGTTTAGTTCATCCTATTTTTTGAATCACTCATTCTTTGCGGCATCGGTTTTGCATTCATTTTATTAATCTGACTTACATTTTTTGCTTTACAGACTACCATCACAGACGACACACTAATCTAAGTATAATGGAACAACAAGAGAGATATTCTCATGGATTCAACATACGGGTCATTCTAATTTTTTTTGTCATTAAGTCACTCTTTGTACTTTCTTGGTTTGTTTGTTTTTCAGTTGCCAGAGGAATTAAAAGTCAAAATATGAGCTGATGTAAATTTGCCTCTGAATTAGATCCCTGTTTAGAATTTAGCAACAATGTCAAACATTCCCTACCAGGAAGCTATTAATTCTGGAAGCAGAGGCTCAGAATGAAGAAAGGAGGTTGTGTATTAGTGTGTTTATTTCATTATGGTGTGAAATGTGCTCCTTTGCATTTAAATGGACAGAAAAAGGCCGAAGCATTAACTTGGGGTTCATTAAAAGTATGCATAGCCTGTCCATTCATTACATTCACCCCAAAAATCTCCTCTGGTGAGAAACAAAATCACAAGCACAAACAGCTGGGTTTGTGCAATGCCATGCTGCCCGAATACCATTGTTTGATAGGTTTAATGTCACTTTTGTACTATTATATACCACAGAGGGAGATGTTGAGTTGCATCCAGCAGGGCGGCTAACATTCTGTAGCTAATTGCGTGCTGCTCCATGACAGTACTGAAGGAAGGACGACCCTGCATATGTCTCGGGAGGGAATAGAAAGATATTTTGCTTATAGTCACCCATCTGTCTGGTCACAACAGAATTACATACAAATACAAGCCACAGTGTAGTGTGTCCTTCAAGAATGATTTTCTCATTATATGCATTCTGTCAGCTACGTCTCAGATAGAGGCTAACAGACCCAGTTTATATCTTCCTTACTAACAATAGTACATCTGATATTCTAAGGTTTCAATGAAAGTGAAGTCCTTCTAATGGACTCCAGTATTGTATAGAGAATATTGCTTTGTAGAATAAGGGCTGAATTCACATTTTTTTAAAAAAGTGAGCCTGGGGAGGCAACATGAAAAGCCAAATGTCTACATTTAAACTCTATCTGTGCTTGTTTTGGTTCTAGGACTAAAATAATAGAATGTACAATAACCTGCATTGGAAAGAAGACAAAGTAGTATCTACCCCGTAATCCTCATGTTGTGGCTAAGTGAGGTGCAGAGAAGTGAAATGGTTTGCCTAAAGTTCAGACAGTGAATTATAACCCAGATCTCCTGACACCTGCCTAGCAATAAGCAAGCAGATCCAGCTGAGGAACTGTTTCATTAATTTCTTTTCATTGGCACTACAATCATTTATAACGCTGAATCATTAATAGAGCCTTACAAACCCAGAGAGACTGATATATTAATAAAAGCAAGGCCAAACAAATTCATGGTAGACAGACTATCTCCTCAAAAGGAGGAGAACTCTGCCTCTCTTAAGGCATTTGAAACTCTCTGCCTTGTTAGTGTTAGGTTATAAAGTATCAAATGTCCAATTTCCTTACGTACTAAGTTTGACAATTGATATCTCTGACATTTCACTTTGATACTTCTTATGTGATTTTTATTGTGAAGGTACATCCTCAGTCTTTCAAACGCATGGTTTGGCTTGTGATTATCTTTCAAAAATTTTTTTAGAGTAATTTTTGTGAAACCATGGATAAGTCAAAAATGCGTATTATTTTTTAATATGAACTCTGTCATGGAACCAATGCAGTGCAGACAGCTCTAAATATCAATGAAGTGTTTGGCAGGGATGTGGCTAATGAACACATGGTACGTCGATGGTTTGAGAAGTTCTTTTCTGATGACTTTAATCTTGAAAATGAGCCACGTGGGTAACCTGAGACCAAGGTGGATAATGATGAGCTGAAAGCTGTAGGGGAAGCAAATCCATCTCAACCTATAAGTGAAGTAGGAGCAAGGTTTGGAGTTACTATTCCAACAATATTGGACCATTGGAAACAAATGAGCAAGGTAAAGAAGCTGGATAGAAGGGTACCACATGAATTAAACAAGCGTCAGAAGAGAAATCGTCTGGAAGCTTGTCTTTCTTTGCTGTCACGACATAAAGGCAAACCATTTCTACACTGCATTGTTACTTGTGATGAAAAATGTAATCTTTTTGATAATCACAAGCGTTCGGCACAATGGCTGGATAAAGATGAAGTGCCAAAACACAGCACAAAACTGAATAGTCATCAAAAAAAAGCTAATGGTGTTTGTTTGGTGATCCAGCACTGGGATTATCCACTACAGCTTCATGAAACCTGGTCAATAAATTACAGCGGATGTCTACTGCAACCAATTGGATGAAATCATGTGGATGCTTTCGATTAGGCAGCCAAGATTGGTCAACAGAAACAGGCCAATCTTCTTGCAAAACAATGCTCGGCCACATGTCGCACAAACAACACTGCTCAAACTACAGAAGCTGAACTTGGAAACTCTGTCATCCACTGTATTCACCAAACCTTGCACCAACTGACTACCACTTCTTCCAGGCTTTGGACCACTTCTTACAAGGAAAACATTCAATTCTCAACAAGTTTTGGAAAATGCGTTTCATGATTTCAAGGCCACTCTCTCTCCAGGCTTACTGGCACAAGCAAGCTACCGTTAAGATGGCAAAACTGTGTGGATAGTTTAGGAGCATACTTTGATTAATTGTACTGCTTCTTGTTTGAGATATAATAAACTAAACTTTTGATATCAGACATTTCATATTTAATGACCTAACACAAATCTTTCTTTTGAGATTGTATCTTACCTATTTACAGGCAGTGCACAGGCAGTGTCTAGGTCCAAGTCGCATGTCTACTACAAGGCCTTGTGTGAACAGGCATTTGGTACATATATGTATTGAAAGAATGAGAGAATAAATGAATTAATGAAATCAAAGTTCACCAGAGTTAAGCTAATCCCAAAGTATTAATAAATCTTTATTTC
>NW_012148197.1:220227-221262 GCF_000956105.1 Propithecus coquereli | reverse complement strand
GGCTGTACAGACGCCCATCCAATATTCTCACCATCCTCTTGCTCAATAACAGATGCCCAATTTTAATAAAACGTGGATTGATTAAAGAAGTCATGGGGCTCCTGAGTTAACTGACCCTGCAGTCTTGCTATATCTAGATTTTAGATTATTTAACAATCAATCTCTTTATTGAGTTTGATCTTCTATACTTTTAACTGAAAAATCTGGCATTATTTTTCTCTTGCTGAAAGAATAAAACTACTTTTAATCAATGTTTCTAATGAGTTAGTATATGTTCAAATTAGGAGATTGTTTTATAAATCTGCCTTATTCAGGGAATGATAAATAAAAGTTAAGTTTGGGGAGGTTTGTTTTCTGTTTGCCATATATAAAGGATAAATAGTGGCAGAAGCTCTGCTTAAAACCTATTTCTTTATTGTAGGACCTCTCTGTTGCATAAATTTTTAACATTTCCAGATAGTTCAAAAACCTTTATATTATATAGAAACCCAAAGGGCATGCCAATTCTGGCACTTTAATTAAAATTTTAAAAGGAGTTTTCATTTCAGTATGATGACAACTGTCTGGAATAATGAATGCAACATTGTACTCTGTCTCCTCCACAATTTAAAGGCATCTACGCATAAAGCTCTGGGCACAATTGAAGGACTGCCAGAAAAAGACAGAATAATGTGTGTCATTTAAGTGAATTTGAAAAGTAGTTCCTTGCTGCTTTGAGGGGAATGTCTATTGGCATTTTAAAAAATATAACAATGACACAATCTGCATAATCACTTGTCAGTTAGCTTAGGTATAGCAGGCCGTGGAGAAAGCTGATTATTTGAAATACACTGTCTTGATAGATATGGAGTTAATGACGATAATTTTACAGCTGGAATAGTAACAAAAAGTTGATTGAAGCTTTTGAACATTTCTTTTTATAGCTGTGGTATTTTCATTCTTTCTTATAAAGGACTGACAGTTTTCTCAAGAGACAAAAATGTTTAAACTGTTGCTTCGAATGTCATTAAAATGATAGCAAACGTGAACAAATTC
>NW_012148197.1:217034-218627 GCF_000956105.1 Propithecus coquereli | reverse complement strand
AACACTATCAACTGAAAGAATCTAACTGTTAGATTAGATATTCTAAAGAATATCTAACTGATATTTCTAGAACACCCAACAACAGCAGACTACAAGCTCTTTTCAAGAGTTCATAGAACATATGCCAACAGGGACCATATCCTAGGCCATAAAGCAAATCTCAACAAATCTGAAAGAACTAAAAACATACAGATTATATTCTCCAGCCACAATGGAATCAAACTAGAAATCAATAACAGAAAGATAACAGAAAAAAAATCTCCCAAAACTTGGAAACTAAGCAACATACTATTAAACAATCTGTGAGTTAAAGAGAAAGTTGCAAGAGAGATCAAAAAATGCATACCAATGTATGAAAATATGAATGAAAATCAAAATAGAACATACCAAAATTTGTGGTACACAGCTAAAAAGCAGTGTTAAAAGGAGAATTTATAGCACTAAATGCATACATTGGGAAAAAGAAAAGTCTCTAACCAATAATCTAAGCTCTCACCTCAAGAACTTAGAAAAACAAGAGCAAAATAAACCCAAAGAAATCAGAAGAAAGGAATAATAAAGAGCAGAAATCAATGAAACAGAAAAAAGCATTACAATAGAGAACATCAATGAATCAAAGAGCTGTATCTTTAGAAAGAGCAATAAAATGGAAAAAACTCTAATAAAACTAACAACAAAAAAAAGAAGACACAAATCACCACTATCGGCAATGAAACGGGTATTCCTTGCTTCTCTTTTAGATGTTTAATCCTTAGCATCAGGGTAACTGCCGTACAATTAATCCTATGCTCCAAGAAAGGGTAAATGTCTTTCTTACAATATTTTCAAGTTATCTCCTACAGGAGGAATTCTGAATGCGCAGTTCTTTTTCACCTAATTTCCAGTACATAAACTAAGTACTGCAATGTAAACTAAGCAATGAAGTCCTTTTTGGTGATGACAAAATTTTAAAGTTGAAAAGCATAAATCATTAATAAGCCTCCCACAAACTGGGACTTTGTTTTGCAATCACCAGTCCATTCCCAGCATCAGGAACAGTGTCCACTGTGTCTCAGAGACAGTCAATATTTGCTAAATGAATAATTAAAGGAATTAATAATTGGAAGAGGTACAACAGTACAAATTAGAAAACAGACTAGTAGTTTAGAATAAATGCTTGATTTACTTGATTTAATAAAAAGAAATCCATAAATCAGAGCAAAAGTCATGGGAGGGATAGAAAAGTTGGGAAAGAAATCTGGCTTTTGTATAAACATGGCATAAATTCTTGCTCAAATTTTTGAATGTCCCCATTGTATTTCAAGCCTACTCAAGTAAATGGATTACAAATCATAGGACATTTGCTCTATTTATGTGAGAATGTTTCCCCTAACACTCCCCAAAATGTATTACCAGACTTACCAAATATAAACTGTAAACAAACTATCCTTAGTGAAAAACAGATTGAAATATAGAATAGAAATATTGGAGAAATGTAGGTAGCTTATTTTAGAAAGTTAAATAATGTAGTGATAATTTCTAAAAAGGAAATTGAGCTTCAATGAAGCATGCATATCCTCTCCTACATTATCCGCAACAGTGCATGTAATTTGC
>NW_012148197.1:210189-214564 GCF_000956105.1 Propithecus coquereli | reverse complement strand
CAAGTTAGAACATTAAAAATTCCTTCTCCTATGTAAGACCTCAAACTCTTCGTTATTAATAAAGTCACTTCCAAATTCCCATTACGGCTCAATTCGATCAATCTAATTTCAGCCACATGGAAATTTATTAAGTGCCTAACAGTCCTGAAGCTGAACTGCATCTCACCATTATTTAATAAAAGTCACTAGGACAATATTCAATATATTTTGGCACCTTTCTTTTGAAGTTATTTGGTCCTGGTGTCATAGGCAATGACTCTTCCCTCCCTATGCTCTCCCCTTGGGTAGGTTTACATCCCTTAGTCAAAGAGACTTAATCACGGGTAATGTCTTTCTGGGTACCAATCCATAAACAGATGGTATAATGGATACACCAATTAAAAAGTTAAAAGCAAAACAGTAGGTTGAGAGGAACAAAAATGTGCTGGGTAAACTTTGAAAGAATCCAGGGGCAACTACTACAGAATTTCTCTCTCGAAGAGCTCAGCAGAGGCACCCTGATGTCTGAGGAGCTGGGGCATCCACCAAGCTCACACAGCAAGCACACGGGCTTTCCTTTGGTTATTCATTTGGAGTGGCCTGTAGAAGGGACTGGCAGAGGTATCAAGGAGGCAGTGAACTCTTAAAATATCCCCCACAGCATCTCAGCAGAAGAAATTATCTTATGTATTACTGAAATAAGGCTCTCCTTTAACCGATAATCCATCACTTATGGAGTCTTGAGACTTGGTAGGATTATCCAGCCACAGCAGAGAGTAAACCAAACACTGAGCTGCAGCCCTCCACGTGAACAGTCTTCGCTTCTCTCGGAATTCTCCCACTTGTGATTGTCTGCTTTGACTGGCAATATCTCGGAAAGAACCCTGAGCCAGGGACTCTGCAAAGTCCTTTTTGCCGTTACTAAAGTCAGGTTTTTAATGTCCACCTGCCCAACCATTGCAGCTGTTCCTGTATCGTTCATCCATCTCCGTCTATGAGCATTTGCACAATCTCACATCACAGTGTTCAGCAAAAGCAGGATTCTTTTCAGTCCTATTTTGTATAAGTTATAAACACTATTTTTTCTTTCTCTAAATAGATGTAGTACCTATTCATTATTGAAGGTTTGAAAAATATATCTTTTAAAAGGGGAAAGAAAAGGAGGGATATACGTAATCTCCTGTAGTTGTACAACCCATAGACAATGATTGTTAATATCTGGTCTATATCTCATGATCATCTAAGGCATGATGCTTATTTCTCTGGATAAATAAGTTTTCATGTCACAGGCCAAGTCCCACACAGCAGGAAGGGGCCAGATGTATGCTTTAGTCTTGGGGGTTTGTGGGAAGGAATTAGAAACAAAGGCAGGGGAAACAGACTGCCAGATGCTTCCCAACTTTTGCCTAATATTTGGAAATGAGGTGGGAAGAGGCAGAAGCTATGGAGTTTTGAACATTTCCTCTGTTTGAAACTCTAGGAGGACAATTTCTGGCATCTATGGCCTATGCATAATAAGAAAGCTTCAGGAATTCAAGCAAGCAGTAGAGAACCCATAAGGCCTGAACTCCGGGCAGGAACTAAGGGCACTGCAGCCTAGGTTATGGGATGGGCCACTTGAACAGATGAACAAATGTAAACAACAGCCCAGATTTCAGGAGGTACCTGCAGCACTAAGCAAAAGGTGATGAGCAAGAGAGGGCCACGTTTTGTAGATTTCAAGAGAAAATGCAAGCAAAATCTCAGAGGACAAAATCAGACCAAACACTCCACAACAGAGCAGATGCCCACATCCTAGAACGAGAGCACTGGCCACGCAGTGGGGGCACACGATTGAAGGGCCTTCATGTCCCCACTAGAGGCCTCTAAGTTGTCCCCCACACATAGAGCTTGGGAACAGAAGGGGGAGAGAAATAACTGAAAGGGAGTTGAACTTTGAACTTACTGGATATTTTTCTAATAGGAAGTATTTCGAAATCAAAAGCAACTTTGGAGGAAAGTAATACACCATCCACTCACCAACATAAGTCAAAACAATACATCATCAACTCACCAACATAAGCCAAGTCTCACCCCACCCCAACCACCCCTACCTAGCAGGGAAGGGGACTCAAAAGGAAATTAATATCAATTATAAAAACACTTAAAAGATTCTACTTTCCTGAACTTCTAATTTGTATTCAATTTTTTTATTCATACACAGAGCACACAGCAGGAATCTCACATTTCATAAAGCCAATATATTATTCTATAGGCACTTGTATCCATGGACCATACTAACATTTGGGCTACAGTAAACTGACCTCTCGTTCTGTGTTGCTCCTTGTGTCTGCTTTGCCGTGATGTCCTTTTGCCGCCTACTCACAAATCTACTCTCAAGCCCTGGACACTTGTCCGGGTGGCCAATGCCTGCATGGCTATCCCTGACTCCTGTCTGCTTTGTCATCCACTTTGATTCCACAGATTGGCCGATCCGCATTCCAGTCTGGTCTCTGAATCCGTATCACAACCTTGTGCTTGACTATTCTGAGTCTCTAAGTGGTTTTCACTCTGGGGTTTCAATGAACCTTCTGGTCTCTGCTTTCTGCTCAGTAGGAGACACTCTTTATCCTGCGCTGACGTTTTTAAATTAGAGACAGTAGCTTCTGGAATGATGTTCCTTTTCAGGCTCTCTCTATGAATAGGAGATTTTCTTTCAATCATGTTCCTAAGTTTCCTCTTCGAAAAAACTATCCTCTTCTCCCAGTGACTTGGGGTAAGTAGTAAAAATTCTGTTTAATATAGAAGCTGGGGAGGGAGAACAGCTTGCATTCTGAAGGTTTCTCTTCCAACAGCATGTTTAAAGTTTTTAAAATATGTTTTCTTTGCCCAGTTATCTGTTGTTTATTCAAGATAGTAAAGCAAAGAGATCAGGAAAGCAAATGTTCGAAATGTTCAGATTCTATGCCGCACTGAAGAGAATGACATACTACAGAAAGACCCCCATGTGCCATGTTTGTAGACCTGCCTTACCTGCCTCCACAGAAATGACGGTCCGATAACCTCTGCCTCAGACTTTTCGTATTGCCATGAAACATTTAATCTCATTAGTAGTCACCTTCTAACTTCATATCTCCAATGCCTCAGAAACTTTTTCCATGTTTCAAAAGTACTTTAAAATATACTTAATGTTATTTAAGCCCCAGAAAAATTATACCATTTTAATATTATATTTTATCCTATTGCAGTTTGTACATTCAAGTATTTTACATATCAAATATATATTTATTATAAACACACATATACATAGGTAATTTAATTTTTCTAAAGAGACATTATAACTATTTCCTCATATAAAGCTTGTAACCACATGGAGATATAGGTACAACATGTACTATTATCCCATTCTACAGATGAGGAAGCTGAGGACAGAAGATTCCACGGCTTCCTTGAGGGAACAGAGCTGGTAGAATAAAAGTAAGGCAATGTGATGACATAAACAAAATCAATTAATCATATTTCGTACATAGGATTATTGAAACAGTATATTTCTATGCACTTGAGCTTGACAAACTACAATTTTATAATGAAAACACTGACTTATTAAGCACCTATTACAAAGTAACACATTGACCACCACAGGGAGTGGCAGATGTACCTACAAAAATCAAAACCTCTGCTCTTAAGACATGTTCACTGTTGCTGGAGCCATAGGACATAAAATGGATAAATACTTAAGCATGCATTTCCAAAAGATATGAATGGAAACAATAGAAAAAAAAATTATCTTCTAAAATTTTCTCTTTTTTGAGATGACAGGATGATTAACATTAGACCCTCAAGATATGTGAATTTGATGATGACTGCATATTCGAACATGATAAAAATAGACTTTTAATCTCCATTAATTGTTTCAAGGTGGGTCTTTCCATGTAGGCTTCAGAGTCAGGTTGCCTGGGTCCAAATCCTAACTCTGCTACTTATAAGCTATGCAACCTTTGGCTGGCTACTTAACTTCACTGTGTCTTAATTTTCTCATCCATAAATGGGAATGATAATAATGACTACCTCACAGTATTGTAAGGATTAAATGAGAGAATGCAGGGAAGCATTTACAACAATCTCTGGCATGCTGCAAATACTCAATAAATGTTGACTATTATGGCAAGGATCGAAATCCTGGATTCCTTTCTAAGAATAAGAATGTTCACTGAGGCCATATCCCATGAGGGAGCCCCCAGCAGGTCACTCGAAACCAGTCACTTCCTAGTTCTTTGAAGACATGTGTATAAGACTTCATGTATTCTCAGATAACATCAACATATAGAAATCCATATTCCAGTATAACCAAAAGAAATGTGGTAGGAAATTATATAATTATCTACATTTTTAAAAATATAGTATACTTATTTTGCCC
>NW_012148197.1:196688-198954 GCF_000956105.1 Propithecus coquereli | reverse complement strand
GAGGGTATTTATACTTACAAATATGACACTTCTCCAGACCTAGGTTTCACTGCTGGAAATCAAGCATTTTGCTTCATAACTCTCTAGTTTATTGATTTAGAAGCAGTAGTATCTCAAGAAGGTAGGTAAAGAATGATGGTTATTAAAAAAGAAAAAAGGCAACGTGATTGTTGTTGTGGAGTTCTTTTTATTGCTGCTTAAAGGCAAAATACCTGACTACCAACATTGAAGTAGTAAGGAAGTGGGATGGAAATGATAGTTTAAGGATTATACAGAGGATCTGCAAAGCCTGACACAGAAAACTTGACGCATGGCCAGATATTGGCAGGAACGAGCCAGGAGAATTCCATTGCCAGTAACAGAGATCGAAAAATGCCAAGTCCTTATGTCAGGAAGGGTGCCAGGGCAAGTGGAAGAAAAACCATGAGTTCTCCTTTGGATGGATGAACTTGCAGTTTACTGTGGGAAGTTCTAATGAAGATGTGCAACAGGCTGTCAGACATGCTGGTCCATGGCTTAAGAGAGGTCAGATATCAGAGTTAAACATATGGATGCTGGGGTGATGGCTGAAACTAAGATCTGGATGGAAAAGATGTAGAAAAAGAAGAACATGGAGCTAAGGCCAGTATATTGGAAAACAAGTAGTGTGAAGGAGTGATCCAAGGAAGAAGAGCCAAAGACAAGACGGGGAATCCAATAAATGGAGAGAGAACGAATGTGAAAGCAGAACGTGAGCAGCAATACAAAGTGCTCCAGAGACACTGAGGGGAAGGAGAACTGGTATACCTTCATGCAGCGTACGTTCAGTCTTGCACAATGACCTATGTATGGCAAAACATGTAATCTGACTATCTGATTATATACATATATACACATGAACTATATGCAAAAATTATATACATATGCATTTGTTTACTTGATCCCACTACAAGGAAAATCAAGATATAGGAAGTTGTTTCAAATGTCTGAGGCAGTTCATTTTTATTTAAAACAAGATTCACTTAATTCATAGCTTTTATAATCCCATCACTTCTAATGAATTAAAAAAAGAAAAAATGCTCCTAGATGTCACATCACAGCAATGTCACAGCAATGTGTAGGACCAATAACTAAGCCTCAACAGAAGTTTTATTAATATGATATTTTCTTCATGAAAAGTGGAAACACTAACTAAAACTGCCTGGTGTTTTAAAAGCTATCGACTTACCATATGCATCACGGTGATTTTCTCACTGTCCTCTCTAGCTATTTAATACATGGCATACATTCTCCATGAACTTTACTTTTCAGCTATGATTGTTGCAATGTGGGGATTAGACCAAAAGTCATTTTTTTTCTTCATTCATCAAGAGTTATCTGCTTGGCAATTTTATGCATGATATTTACAAAGGTACAAAATCCACTGACATCATTTAATACTTACGAAATATCTTGGTAAAGATGCTAATAAATTTTGCAGCCATTTAAGAATTAACTATTCAACAGTATAACTTTGATTTCTGACTGTACTAACTTCTCTTTTCACCTAAAAATGAATACTTGCACTGTTAGGCAGAAGTCAGTGGGGTGAAAGAATCTTGGAGATTCACATTTGTACTTTCTAAAGCAATGCATTTATTTAAAAAGATGCAGGGCACTTAAAATTTTAATAGCCACTTGAGTACTCCCTTGAGAAATATTTATTTAGGACAAAATGTACCACAGATGCTTTCTGAAGATCAGTAAAGCAAGTTAGAACATTAAAAATTCCTTCTCCTATGTAAGACCTCAAACTCTTCGTTATTAATAAAGTCACTTCCAAATTCCCATTACGGCTCAATTCAATCAATCTAATTCCAGCCATATGGAAATTTATTAAGTGCCTAACAGTCCTGGAGCTGAACTGCATCTCACCATTATTTAATAAAAATCACTAGGACAATATTCAATATATTTTGGCACCTTTCTTTTGAAGTTATTTGGCCCTGGTGTCATAGGCAATGACTCTTCCCTCCCTATGCTCTCCCCTTGGGTAGGTTTACATCCCTTGGTCAAAGAGACTTAATCACGGGTAATGTCTTTCTGGGTACCAATCCATAAACAGATGGTATAATGGATGCACCAATTAAAAAGTTAAAAGCAAAACAGTAGGTTGAGAGGAACAAAAATGTGCTGGGTAAACTTTGAAAGAATCCAGGGGCAACTACTATAGAATTTCTCTCTCGAAGAGCTCAGCAGAGGCACCCTGATGTCTGAGGAGCTGGGGCATCCACCAAGCTCACACAGC
>NW_012148197.1:173464-192783 GCF_000956105.1 Propithecus coquereli | reverse complement strand
GGTAGGAAATTATATAATTATCTACATTTTTAAAAATATAGTATACTTATTTTGCCCAGAGGATACTGTGGTGTCAGAAATGTTATCCGTCCATGGAGATGGAGTCGAGTATTAAACCAATTAATGTTGTTTGGATCTTATGATTTATTTTTATTTCTTTTCCTTTCCAGTCACAGATAACTCAATAGCAGATAATGAAAAACAAATTTCATTATAGTTCCAAATAAATAAGAAAGAAATGTAAAAAACAAAAAGTAAATTTAAGCAATTACAAAATTGAACAATTTTATTCACCGGCACTGTTCATTTTGGATACACCTTTGAAACTAGGCAGACACACCATGCTGCATGTGACAACCACCTAAGAGCAAATGAAAACTCACACGTGCTCAGCTTGCAGAAATTCAGTGCACAATGAAGGTGATTCACTCTGCTTGAGGGAAATGGAATGACCTGTCTTGATTTTACAGCCATAAGATTATCCACCAAACAGAAAACTGGGTTATGCGCCACAAATGCAAATAGCAGGAGGAAATTTACTTTCTTATTCCTTCCTGTTTTCTAAAAAAAATTCAGATTTGGAGTTGCCACTCGGAAATCTGCTTAGAGGATTCATTAGATTCTCCTAATGCTGCTTCCTGACGTAGCCTGGCGACCCAGGATCTGATGCACAAACTCAGTTCTATATGATAATCAGATACTCATTTCATCCTTGCACCTGTATCCATCTCCCAACAAGTCAATTCCATGTACTGGTCTCAACACGATTACATTATTGACATTTCTCAGCTGAAAGGCTCCTGCAAATACCATCCAATTTTCTAGCTCTTTCTGAAAAGATCAAAAGATACACCTTGCATAGTAGACAAGAATTTACACTGATGGCTGTCTTTTGTCTTGAATACCAATGCTGCTGGCAGTGTTTGACTGGAGCTAACAGGTAAGTCTCTATGATAACTAACTGCATTCAGTCAACTAGAGCAACTTTCACTGGACATAAAATATCTTTGTGCTTGTGAATGCTTTTTCAGCTTGAACAACCTCGAGGCAATGATCTTCAAGGCCTGCTAATTAGGGAGGTTGGCAATCAAATGAGAAACCTTGCCCTTGGAAATCAAACATATGCCATGCCTGAAAGGGAACTGCCTTCTTCACTGATGGTTCACATTTATAGAAGAATTTGCTATTATAGGCACAAAGTCTGAACTGTTTTCAACATAGTTCTTGCTAGAAACTTTGTTTAAGGAAATTATCTTGAACTCTTGCTCTGCTGGAGACAAAAAAAAAAGTGTGTTGTACTTCACAATGTGATGCTTAAAGTCTGAGATTTCTTTTAATGAGCTAGAGATTAATTGTATGAATTCACCTAAAAGGATGATGTTATTTCATCTAGCTTCATTTACTACCTGGCAACAAATGAGGACAAAATCTCTGTCTGTATCTCTGTTCTTTCTACAAAGCCCAGGCTTACGTTTACAATTGCCAGTGGAATATTTCCATTTGTACATGCTTCAGGTACAAGTGCAGAATTAAATTCCTTCTCCCCATCAAACCAAGTCTTCCTCATGGCATCTCTATTTCTAGTTAAGACACCACCATTCTCTGAGATCCATATTCAATATCATGGAGCCTTCATCCTCAGCCCCAGTCGTATCCAGTTGTCTTCTAACTCAATCACCACCGACTCCTATTTCTCACATACAGACATTTCCCTCTCCAACATTTCTTACATCCAGGCCATACTTCCTTTCTATTTCCCGTTTCGATAATCTCCAGCACCACCCTACCCTAAGACCTCGCCATTTCCGGACTGGACTCCTACAGCATCTCCCTGGTCCCCAACTCCCACACCAAACTGCGTTCCCTAAACTGCTGCACGGTTATTTTCTCAAAGCATACTTCTACCTACATTACTTCCCACTCAAAGGCTTACAAAACATTCCAGTGCCTCTGGAGTTAAGAAACACTTCACCTTGATAAAGGTGATTTCTTTGCCTATCCACATTCCAGCTGTTCTACTGTGGATCTCTCCATGGCAGTTCGTTTGCTCATTTGATACAGGTACCTGCATGCTCACTTTCCCTTACTTCTCCTCTTTACCTCCAAAACCCTATTTATCTATCCTTTAAAGCCAATCCAAAGGCTGCCTCTTCCATGAAAACCCTTCTCGATTTGACCAAAATGATATGGCTACCCTCCTTCTGAGTCTGTCACTTTGTGCATGTCACACCTTATTTCACAAAGCATCAGGCATGTTCTTGTCCTGTACCTTTAGAGTCACAGCGCACACCCTTCACTTCCAAGCCACAGTCATACACATCGACTGAAAATGGCTTTTCATCCCACCGAAAATGCTGTTATCTTGAGAACAATAACTACTCATGCCAACTCAAATTATCAAGGAGAAGAGAAAGAAAAAGGAGAAAAAAATGGGACAGGAATGTTAATATTTATCAAGATATGAATAATGGCTGCTTACATTTTGAAGAGGATGAATTGCCTCCACATCCGGGAATTGATGTGAGGCCAGGTGGTGCACTAATGACTCCCTATCACTCCTGCAACATTCATAACCTCGTCAACAATAGAGCTCATCGAAAATTATTTTTTAGATGTGTTGAACTGAATATAAAATTGTTATCATGAATTTTTTGATTGATAGAAACAAAGGGAAGTTATGCTGGTCCTGGAGTCTCTTGTTTCTGAAAATTCCCCTTTTAAGGCTCCCTTCTCTCAGGCCGTCTGCCTTTTCACAGTTATCTACACACACACACACACACACACACACACACACACACACACACACACACACACTCAGGGCAATGGACGGACAAAGAAATGCCAATGTAGCCTTCTTCACAAACTGAATGTCTTCAAAGTCTTCATTCTAATCAACTTTGGTTACTCAATATACAGCACATTTGGGGATTTTTTTTCTTTCTATTTTAACCTACCAACAGAAGTACCTCTTTTTGTGATTCGCCTTTTAAATTATCCTAAGCTGATCTTGAGAAAATCTGAGAGTCCCAGTTCCCACTGGACTACTCAGATCCCATATTTCTAGTCACGTGATAGCCACAACCAAATATTTCAGATCTGGGACCTTAAACCTAAATTTCTGGGAAGTAAACTAATGGTTAAAGCAAACACGCTTCAAATAAAGACCTAGGGTTTTTCTCACGAATATGTTTTCTTTCTTCTTAGTTCTTGTCGGGTTCTTAGAATAATAGATCATAATATGGTAAATGTGATTTACCAAATCAGTTCCTTGGAAAACATCAGGAGTTCCACTTGTTTCCCCTCAGATTCTCTATCAAGAAACACACCTTTGTGACTAAAAGCTATTATTTAGATAAAAATATTCTTTCTTGGTAAAGATGTTATGAATTTTGTCAGAGACAGATGAGAAGGTACCACAGGGAAAATGAGGATCATGAATACCTACATCCAAATAGCAAGGAGGGGACACTAAAGGAGGGAAAATAGCAAGGGACATTTTTTTTTAATTTCAGAATATTTTAGGGGTACAAATGTTTAGGTTACATATATTGCCTCTGCCCCACCCGATTCAGAGCTACAAGCATGTCCATCGCCCAGAGGATGCACACCACACCCATTAGGTGTGAATATACCCATCCCCTGCTACCTGCCCAACACTCAGTAAATGTTACCACTGTATATGCACTTAAGTGTTGATCAATTAATACCAATTTGATGGTGAATACGTATGGTGTTTGTTTTTCCATTCTTGTGATACTTCACTTAGTAGAATGGGCTCCAGCTCCGTCCAGGATAATACAAAAGGTGCTATATTGGCCGGGCGCGGTGGCTCACGCCTGTAATCCTAGCTCTCTGGGAGGCCGAGGCGGGCGGATTGTTTGAGCTCAGCAGTTCAAGACCAGTCTGAGCAAGAGCGAGACCCCGTCTCTACTAAAAAAAATAGACAGAAATTATCTGAACAACTAAAAATATATAGAAAAAATTAGCCGGGCATGGTGGTGCGTGCCTATAGTCCCAGCTACTCAGGAGGCTGAGGCAGGAGGATCGCTTGAGCCCAGGAGTTTGAGGTTGCTGTGAGCTAGGCTAACGCCACGGCACTCACTCAAGCCAGGGCAACAGAGTGAGACTCTGTCTCAAAAAAAAAAAAAAAAAAAGGTGCTATATCACCATTGTTTTTTGTGGCTGAGTAGTACTCCAAGGCCAGCAAGGGACAGTAATCATAATGGCAAGGATTTCCACCCAGGTCACCTGTAGTACTTAGAGGAGTAATCACGTGCAAAAAACCCAGATGACCCAGAGAGCCCAACATACCGAAAAATCCCCTTGACCAAGGCATAAATCTAGGAATCGAAAAATGCCACGTAATACACTAACATAAAACTAGCGATTGTTCTTCATTTATCCAGTGGTTTGTTTTTGAACACCTTCTGAATACCAGGCATTGTTTTCGACACCATATGGAAGAGCTTGGAGTGTAACAGGTCAAAAAATGAGTAAACCAATAATTTCATTAGAGGTTTTTAAGTTCTTTGATGGTGTCTACACTTGATGCTCTCGTCTAGCAACACCAGGACATCACAGGCTCCTAGTTTTTAATCCTACAACTTCACTTGGCATTCACTCTGAGGGCTCTTTTCTGGATATACCGCTTCCTCCTGAGGTGCAGCGTTGGAGTGTTTCAGACTTCAGTCCTTGGACTTGCCCTTCTCTAGCTACTCCTTCTCCAGGTGAGCTCATCTAGTCCCAGGGCTTTACATAATATCCACATGCCAGCAGCTCCCAAATTTACAATTCTAGCCTCCATCTCCACTTTCCAGGCATGTACATCCAAGTACTTCCTTGTATGTCTAAGGGCATTTCAAACCAAATTCTTGATTTCCAAACCTTCCAAGAAACCCCTCAGTTTTCTCTTTTGCAGTACAAGTCACCCCCATTTATCCTTCTCTTATCTCACACCCACACACAATGTGTCAGCAAATCATAATGTAAAAACATGACCAATATCCAGCATTTGTTAACACCTGTGCCTATATTACCCTACCCCAACCCATTCTCATCTCTTGCCTAGGTCATGCTTCTCAAGCTCGAATGTTGATATAAATCACCTGGGAATAATCTATGGGGAGGGGTTCAGAGTCTGCGTTTCTAAAAAGCTCCTCAGCCATGTGCCTGCCACTGCTGCTGCATGTCCAGAGAGCACACTGAGATTGGCAAGGACTAGAGACTACTGAAAGCCTCCTACTTGTCTTCTTGATTTCATCTCTACCCACCCCTGCTGCAGTATCCACATCACACAACAGTCAGAGCGCTTGTATTTACAATATAATTTAGATTAAGACTCTCCCCAACTCAAACACTCTGGAGACTTCTACCTAACTTAGAACAAAAGGCTCTACAAAATCTGGCACCTACTTACCTCTATGAATTCACCTCCTTCTACTCCTCCTTCCCTCTCCAATACAGCCAAACTGGGCCCCTTGGTGTTTCCAAAGGTGCCAAGCATGCTCCCACCTCATAGAACGCTTCCCATCCTGGAATGCTTTTTCCCCAGATATCCACATGAACTGCTCAATCACATTATGTCTCTGGTCAATCTTTCCTCAACAAGCTCTACCCTGACCATCCTCTAGACATATAGGGATGCAGCCCACACGTGCACACACACACATACTTTCCAGATCTTACCTTGCCATAGTTGTCTCCTTAACACTTATCACTACCTAATATCCTATTAAATATTTATTTGTTTATCACGTGTCTTCCCTGATAAGAGAACTCTACTGGAAGGCAGGGATTTTACGTTATTCAACATAGTAGGAACTCAGTAAATATTTATTCAATATGAGAACATATACTGAACGTGATAGTGTAAACAGATTGATGTTAAAATATATTCACAGCTACTATAGTCTATCATTTTTGTCAAGCTTCCTGGTATGCTTAATGCTTTAATTACATAATGAGACTCTAATGTCCTCCAAAGTGTTCCACTGAATGAATTTCAGCATGGTGCTTTTAGTGAATCCAGTAACAAACACTTTCTCGTCCTAAGAAAGAACTCATTTTCCAGTTTGCCTCTGTTTGGGGCTGGAATTGGAGAGTGTGATGCAACTGAGACTAACTCATTTTTGGAGGATGAATCCAACTGGAGAAAAACTACAGTTGAATGGTTACAGAACAAGCACTGGGATCAGTCTGAGATCAGTTGATTATCAGTTTTGCCACTGAAATAGCTAGTCAACATTAAACCTTGCTTGCTTCAACTATTAAATAGGTAAAATAGCATTACTTCATAAAGCTGTTTTCAGGAATAAATTAGATAATGCATTTAAAAGTCTTGACTCACTATGAATCAAGAGTAAACATGCAATACTGAGCAAACAGGTGTGTATATAGCTTGCTCTAAGTGTGAAACTTCCCATGGAGACTTCAAATTCAGCAAACTCAATTTGCACCACAAAGTTTGTAAAATGTATATTGCCAGAATTCACTAAGATTAATAATATTTTAACTGTTTGAAGTATTAAGTACTTTGTGTAAGAAACTACAAACTACCATCATCTAAATATAACCTTAATCAATCCCCACTGCAACATTAACAATAATTTATAGACTGTGTAATGCTCAATTTTAAAAAGAATACTTTATAAATAACATTTTACTGGAACACTGATGCATCCATTCTTTTAAATAATTTATGTTACACACACATAACATAAAATTAGCCATTTTAAGGTGAGCAATTCAGTGGGTTTAGTACATTCACAATGCTGTGCAACCCCCACCTCTATTTAGTTCCAAAATATTTTCATCACCACAAGCAGAACCCCCCTCCCTATTAAGCAGTTACCCTCCATTTCCCCATCGCCCAATGCTTTTCCACCACCTACCTCCTTTCTTTCTCTACAAATTTACTTCTTCTAGATATCGCACATAAATGGAATAACATATTATGTGAACTTTGTGACAGGTTTCTTTCACTTAGAGTAATGCTTTCCAGGCTCATGCAAGTCGCAGCCTGTTCTTTTTATGGAGAGATAATATTCCGTTGAGTGCATATATACCATAATTTGTTTATTCATTGATCTGTTGATGGACATTTGGGTTGTTTTCACCTTTTATCTATTGCAAATTGTGCTGCTATAAACATGCATGCACATAACCTTGTTTGAGTACCTGTTTTCAATTATTTAAGGTATATATCTAGGAGTGGAATTGTGGGTCGTATGGTAATTCTATGTTGAGCTTTTCGAAGAACTTCCAAGAATACAGTTTTGAGGAGCAAATTAGCATCTATCAGTTAATCGTAGTTGCCTCCGAGATATGCATTTTTAAAAAGTTAACATTTCATATGATACTAAAGAAAATAATTGCACAGTTAAGTCTATTTGGTCTTAATCTCGGTACAAATGCATATGTGTAATTAATGTTCTTAAAAAAGGAACTTTACAAGCTTAAATTTAGAGTATTAACAATAATTCTGTGAGTCACACTTGGTAATTCTGTGTTAGGGAAGAGGTAATTCTGTGGCTTGGTGCAGACAAAGATTGAGAAGACTACAAATTAGTCATGGAATAATAACCTAATCCTTAGAATACTTTGGCAGTTTCCTCATCTGCCAAAAATATGATGAATTTATAATTATATGACCTTAGGTTAAAATGGATGCTCTTTTAGACAAATAGCTGTGAAATATGAAATGTGATGTCATCTAAATATGCATACACATTGTTTGTGAAAGGTAAATCTAGATACTTTTTTGTTGTTGTTCAAACTGTCTTCTTCTTGACTATTAGCTTTTCACTAATTACAATACCAAAAAAGATAGCACCTCTGAGTGAAACCATAATAGAAAATGACATATAATCAGGCACCTCAGAGCGTAAGTGGATTGCCAAAAGTTCAAAAATTAAAGGATTTATTGATATATTAATTTTGCACGTTTTGTTTTAGGTCATCAGGAACAAATGGATACATATAGACCAGCCACAGAAGACTAGTTTCTACTGGGGAAAAAAAAGGCTTATAATCAAGTCGCTTCCAATAGATTTAACCATTAATTGTTAAGCTTACTGACTTAACAACTACCTTTTAAATGATAAGGCTTTTCACATCCAAGTGTTATTCAGAAAAGTAAAGAAAAATGCAACAGCTAACTTGATTAGTCATGGTCCCAATTAGAGATAAGGATTTTGCATTTTCTTCAGAATTTTTTAAAATTTTTTATTTTATTCTTTTAATTGACATACAATTATTATACACATTTTTGGGGTACTTTGTGATGTTTCGAAACATAATTTCTAGTGATCAGATCACTATAATTACCATATCCATCATCTCAAACATTTATCATTCATTTGTATTGGGAACATTTACTATCCTCTTTCTACCTATTTAAAGTATATAACATATTGTTGCTAACTATAGTCAACCTAAAGTGGTATAGAACACTAGAACTTATTCCTTCTATCTAGTTGTAATTTTATATCCCTTTACAAATCTATCACATCCCCCACTTCCCTCTACCCTTTCAAGTCTTTAGTATCCTCTGCTGCACTTTCTACTTCTATGAGATCAACTTTTTTGACTACTAAAGCATGCCTAAGAAAGCCACTTTAAAAGAATCACTTTCAAACTGTTATTATCCACTTTACAAGGTAGCAAAATGTTTCCAAAATATTGTTCTACAAACACTATTAATTGAATTGTGTATTATGATTTGTCCTATATTTTTATTTTATAGCAAAATGCCTAAGATAGTAATCATTCAGGATACAATAGTATTAGCTTAGTTTGTTTAACTGCAACTACTATTATGAATGGAATAAAATTAATATTCTGCCTGTTGGGAATGCTGTTGCTGTTTATCAGACTAGTTTAGCCTAGTTGCGTTTGAATTTTTTTTTAAAGAGCATAATAATATTGTTCTATTCTAAGAAATGTTTTTTGTTACTTTCTGCATCCAATTCTATCCCTACCGAATATTCCATTAAGACATACATTTATTACCGATGCTATACTTTATAACAAAGAAATACCTGATCCAAATTTCCTGGGATCTAGCCACTTCTTTTATATGCTAAATACTTGTGCCTCTGTAAATTTGTGTCTGTAAGTGTACGTATGTGACTTTGTGTCATAGTCTGAAGAGTTTGCTTTAGAATCTTTAATCAAAATACTTAATTGTCATAGTTATTAAGACATTTGAGGGTTTATTTTCTTTTAAAACCCAAAATTAATTAATGACATAATATACCTGTTTAAATTCACTGGATTCAGCCTATTTCACAGCTATAAAATGGGCAAATGAAATAAATATTACCTCACAAGATTGTTGTAAAAATTAAGAGAAAGGAAAAGTAAAAACACTATAATGTGTAAAATTTCAAGAGACCACTAGTTTATATTATTTTTAATTTCTATGAGTATTTAACTCAATACTTCACATAAATTATATACTTTCCTAATAGTTATTGAATATGATTCACTAGTTAACATTTATTTTATATTAGTTTGAATTCAAGTCATCTTTGATTTTTGGCACAAAAATATTTGCAATATATAGTATAAGGAAGGAAAAATTAAAACTGGTGTCTGATATAAGGAATATTCATAATAAAATAAGAAGGAAAGGTGAACTGATATATTCTTTTAAGTCACTCAACTTAAAATATCTGTTTTTCTGTATAAAGAAGTATCTTTTAGTACTAATGTAAATATTCGTAAAGATTGATATATTTCCAAGTATTTTTTTTGAGACAGGGTCTCGCTCTGTTGCCTGGGCTAGAGTGCAGCGGCATCATCATAGCTCACTGTAGCCTCAAACTCCTGGGCTCAAGTGATCCTCCTGCCTCAGCCTCCTGAGCAGCTGGGATGATAGCTACATGCCACCATGCCCAGCTATTTATTATTATTATTTTTTTACTTTTATTTTTATTTTTTGTAGAGAAGAGGACTCCTTATTTTGCCCAGGCTGGTCTCAAACTCCTGGCCACAAGCAATCCTACCACGTCGGCCTCCCATAATGCTTGGAATATAGGCGTAAGCCACCATGCACGGCCTGTTTCAAAGTATTTAACTGAAACTTTCTAAATGTTTTCCCTTAAAAGTTTTAAACTTTGGCATATTTCCAGATCAGATGTATCAGCATACAGTCAGGCTGGAAAAACATAACACCAAACTTATATTAAAATAATCATCTAAGATGCATTTGCTAGGGCATTACACATTTTTATACTCACCATTTAGTGTAGCCTGCAGAGAAAGAACCAATCTGTTTAATAAATAAGGCTCTTTAGGAGTCTATGCACGAAGAAAAATCAATTTTTCTGAAACTAATTAGTATTTAAAACAGAATAGATTCTTAAAAATCTCCTTCATATCACGCTCATCAATGACACAACTCAGTAAAACTTTTATGGGGGAAAAAAAGTCAACATGTTCTCTGAGACTACGAAGATCAACACACTCCCTAAATTTTGTCAAAAGATTCAAAGATCTTGTCAAATCAGTTCCTAATTTGAAAGCAATTATCAATGCATGTTAGATAGGACTGTATTCATTTCTCTTCGAAAGTAATAAAGACCAAAATTATGTTGATACCAGGAATAGAACACATGGAGCAAAGGTAATTTAACATCTCATCAGATTACTCCTCCAAAGACTCAGTCACTGCAAAATTGGGGCTAATGCTTTGATGGTGACTGACTAAAAGCATATTCAAGCAGAATGTTATTTCAGACATGAAATGGTGACATTAGTGACCTATATATTCTCTATGGAGAAAAAAGAAAAAATCCCCGCTCTGTTTGTGACTTTACTTATTATACTAAGCCTAAGGGAGGAAATAAAAGACCAAACTAAGAAGAAATGTGATTCCAGCTTCTATTCATTAAATTTGTGTAAGTTTTCTTTACTGCTAGTGGGAAAAAAAAAAAGTTAGTATGACAGAATGTTTCATCCAACTGAACTCTGGTTAACTTTATATTTTATGGTCTATCAAAAATATCACTAGAAGACAAAAATCTTTTCCAAAATGCTTTGATCAGAAGCGGAAGAAGCAGTTTTGGTTTTTGTTTCTGAAATTGTTTCTGGGCGTCACAGAGTAAAATGCTTGATTCAATCATGTGAACACCTCTAATCTGGAGTGCCTGATACTTTAATCAGAGACAGGGTGACAACCTCATCCTCTTCATCTGTGAACAAAATCTTTACTTACATACAAATAAATAATGTGAGTAGGAGGGCAGAGGGTTAGAAAGATTGAAAAATGAAATGTTGAAAATGAAGCCTACAAGAAATTATAAAGAACTTCTATCTACTATGAAAATTCACCATCTACTTGGCAAACATTGATGAAGTTCTTTTCTTAATTCTAAAACTTGAGCTTCTTTAATTCATAATAGTCTGCCACTAATAACGTTGAGGTTGTATATTAATTTGCAATTTACTTGCAACTAGAACAAACCACAGACTGCTCACATTGGCCAATCAGTACCCACAAACTGAAGAAAACACACTACGATTCTTGGTTCACTTTCTTGGGCCAATAATCCAAGTTACTTTTTTGTATCATTCATAAGAAATAATTCCCCAAGTTATGGTATATTCCAAAGCATTTTGAAAGAGGAAACAACAATAGCAACAGCTCCATGGTCAAAAACGTTGTGCAAAGTCTGGATTAACACACTGACTGCCACAGTAGAAAAAAAACTTTCTTCCCTGAGGTCATGGTGTTGTATTAAAACAAAACGATCCTTTCTAATTTGTCGTCTTTTATTGTTTTCTGTGCATGAGTTATATGCAACACAATCCACGTTTTCAGAATTAAATTGTCAATGTTAATTATAACAATAAGAACATCAACAAGTAAGATTCTCACAAACCAACTGCAGGGTTTTGCTTCATGAGGCCTAGGCTCAAAACTAGCCTGAGTGAAATACAACTCATGTGGCAGTCAACGTGTTAAACTGCCAATGGGCTGGAGGACTGCAGGATACCTCAGAAACTTTACTTGGTGAGGGTATTGTACATCCTGCAGAGAGCCTGAAGCTTTGGCCACAGTGGTTAAAGGTCCCATGGGACCTTGCTTTTTTGCATGGTGCAATCTCAGTATGACTCATGTTTCATAAAAACACTAGAAAGGCTGCCCTGCTGTCCTCCTGGGGAAGTTTCTGGCAGGATTCAGTCACTGAGAGCATTTACTACTTTGATATAATCGTCCCTCACTAGAGTGAGCCTTAAGTGCATCAGGGTGCTTGAGTTACAACTGCAATACTAAAAACTGAAGATCAAAGTTTCCAGGCTGCACAATGCAATGGATTAGAATGCTATAGTAGCAAGTGCATCATTTCTAACTAAGAAGAAAGGAAAACCTATATTGGCTAGCACTTTCGTTAGGTTGGACATTGGTCTGGGGGCATACTAGGTTCTATGTTGGGACACCTCTGGTATTTAGTAAGCATTGGTTTTCATCCCCCTCCTGACAAAAATAACAACCGAGAAAGCATTTCCTTGCTCACTGTGATACTAAAGACTTGAGGCTACAATCATTTCTCTCACCACATGGTTTACGGTGGGAATACACATTCACATTAGAAAGTACTGGCTAATGCATTTACAATATCTTGAAACATCAGGAAGACAACCGAATTTTTTTAAAAAATGATAACATAAAACTTGAAGATGGTCAAGCATGATGACATTATTTCTTCCTGACCCAATTGGGTTAGCACAAATAATCCCAAATTTAGGTCAGTTATTTTGTCTAATGAAATATAAGGCCATTTCCTAAATTAGTTCACTATTAAAGAATTCACTTTATTCACACATACTTCCATAAAAATTTGGTGTGGACTCTTATTTGGTTCAATTTGATGTGCCTCTAAATCTTCTTCCCCTACATGTTCAAAAAGAACATCGTGAAGTGACTAACATTTACTACGTAGGTAATTTTGACCCTTCTTATAGTCCTTATCACCAGTGGAGAATTTAAGATAATAAATTAATTTTAATTTATCATCAATCTATGACCAATCAAGCAAATGAATAAACTGAAGGTGTTAACAATCACGATAATGCAGCAAAGTGAGACAAATGGACATACCCAATTTATGGTATTTTTAGTTAGACACTGTATCACTAAATATATCTACATAATGCTTTACATTATACAGAAAGAAATTTCAACATAGCAATGCCTTGACTTTTTGAAACAAGTAAAATCAAAGTACAGAACTAAAATCCACATAGAATTCTTATGATAGATTCAATTTCAATCTTTAGTTCATTCTTTCAGTCCTTTTTTCTTATTTCTTTTCTCATTGTCATCCTAATCCAGCATAACATACATTCATGTATTCATTTATTCCACCCAGATTTATTTATATGCTGCTTTAGGGGCACTGGGGCAACATTGCAGGGAGACTCAAAGGCAAAAATATCATTCTCTAGGACCCGTAAGATCACCAGGTAACTGTCATCCATGGTCCTATAGACACATTATCAGGTGCATATGAAAATAGGGATTTTAAAGCATAGAGAAGTCAGTGGATGCGCTGCTTCAGTTTCCCTGGGAGCTCTTGAAGTTTTCTCTACATGCCTACTGATTTCTTAATGGCAAGGAAGGATCTGGGCAATTATAAATAGGAAACAAGTATTAATTGATTCAGCTTTACATTTACCCATTTATGCTTTGCTGCACTACTTGCCTAATCGCTCAGATTAGATGCCTAAAGAAGTGCATGAATGTAAATGGACATCATAGATGTCAAATTTGGCGTGTTTCATTCTTCAACCCTTCACCTTCTCTTTAAAACTTAATGAAAAAAAAATTAACTGCAGTACTCCGACCACAAAGCACTTTGATCTATAGTGATTTACGTAGCAACAATTCAGCTTCATTTGTATGACACTAAAAGCAGTCATCCCATAAGGCTTTCTTAATCAACTAGCCCAGCAGCTTTCAATAAAGAGATTAACTACGGAATTTTAAAAGGGCATGCTGGTCAGTCCATTCTTATAAATTCCACATGAACCAGTCTTGCAAACTATGGTGAACTTTTCTTTACCTCACTGAAGAATTCTCTTACACACTCAGATCTCAGCAAACATACCAGATAAATGCATAGTAAGCTTTTTATTCTTTAAGATATCTTGTACCGGAACATCACTTTAAAACCATATGAGATGTGGCAACATTTAATAAAAGGTAGGCTTATCATAAACATTATGTTCAAAAGTTTAATTTCTAATATACCAAAGAAAATCCATCTTAGGCTGATTTTATCATTAAAATGGCCCTATTGCCTATGTTATGGATTCACTGCTTTTTTGAATCTCCAGTGAATTACTCTGCTCCTTTTCTCTCAAACATTATGGAAATATATTACAAAACTTATTTATATTCTTAATGTTGAGGTGGGGGAAAGTGTGTGCACACAATTTTAAAAATTTTAATTTTTATTCATTTGTGCACATTTTTTAATGCATTTGGTATGAGATGCATCTTTTTTGGCACTTAGGCTCAGTTTACTACTATAAAGGTGTGGCAAAATACGGGGATAAAATACAAAATAACAACAAGAACAAGAGCAATAATGACATCAATGATAACAATGAATAACCATAGTAACACACACAATGTGCCAAGTACTTGCTAACTTCTTCACATGCATTATCTCACTGAATCCTCTTAACAACTCCATGAAATAGTTTTGCTTTCAATTTGCAGGTGAGAATCCTTAAGTCCCAGAGAGACTAAGGAGCTTGTCCGGTGCCATACAATTAGCAAAGGGTGTAGGGCAAAGAGCTGGGAGCCCAAGTCTGACGCCAGGCTCAATGCTCGGAGAATCAGTGAGCCTCAAATGTGTTAATTACATATCTTTATCAGTGAAATCATCTTGAGCACGTAATGTCAATGGATGCATATTTATAAATTATGCAGATGTCCTACTATGCTAATATTTCATGTACATTTTTAAAACCTACAAAAATAGAAATAAAAAGGCATGGTATCAACATAAATAGAGTGGGTTATCTTCTGCATCATCCACTGGGGTACCTGCAGCTACAGCCCACTTTATAAATACTGCCTCTAATATAAAACAAGTAAAAATCTTCATAACTTTTCCCAAATTCCTAGAAAATAGGCTTTTATAATAAGTGAAATAAATCAGCTTATCATTAGCACTTTAGAAAGTAACGATGGCAATATATTAGCAATTCTGAGAGATGCTATTGGTCATTTAGCTCATTCCACAACCAGTCAGTGGTGGCAACCAGAAGCGCAACAAGGTGAAAACACCACATAAAAGGCTCAGGGATTATCAAGCTCTTACAGTCCCAGCAACTATTGAATTAAATGGTCCTATTCAACAGTGGGAATAGGATATGGGAACACAGCCAAAAATGGATGGGGAGGGCTATATAAAGAATAAGCCACAATATGGATCAAGAGAGCCACGTTATGGAGGAGGTAATGGAGCTCAGAAAAGATGTAACCTACTTTATTGATGAAACCAGAAACCTGGAAAATAGGGGGCTGTCAGGCTAATCTTAGATTAACTGGCTGTCCTCAAGGGAGATACGGCAGAAAACACCTGACAAGCTTTGGAAAATTCAAAGGGAAACAATATAATCCCCCAAAAAAAGTCCGCCCTGGGGTGTAACAAGCTCACTGGGGTCTCTAAGGGCAGCCCTGCCAAAGATGCACTTGTCCTCCTCTGGCCTTGTCCACTTTCCAGGACATTCCCCCCCTGTGGTTATTTTCCACTCAGAAAATAAAGAGGCTGGCCTGGTTTAACCATAGGAGAACCACAAAGATTAAAAAGTTGGAATGGCCTTGATCCCTTTGAGGGTGGGAAGTGGGAAGTGGGAAATGCAGGAGCATTCCTCTGGCTGGGTTATTCCCACACTTGGCCATAAAATGATTTTTTTTTCTGTTGCTTAGGTTTAGATCATAGTTAGATATTTAAAAATTCAATGAAAATCATCAAACCCTAATTGGCAACATCTTATGTGTGAGGCACTCTGCTGACACCAGAAGGAATTTGAAGAGAGTACGTGGAAGAGGCAATAAAACCCTGCAGATGTATAGCTAGGACAAGAGGTAAGAAGTCAAATATCAAAAGAGAGGAACAAAGAAAATACTAGTAGATCAAAGGATGGAGCATTAGGCAAGTATCTGAAGGAGTATAATTTGTGACAGGTGGGGATTAGGGGGGTAGAAAGGTAATTCCAAACAGAAAGAAGCCAAGGAGCAAGGTGCTAAGAGTGGAAAACAAGTATGTTAAAGAAATGTCAGGCAGTCTAATTCATCTGGCAAAGAGAAGCCTTCCCAGAGATTAAGGGATGATAATTCTACAGGAGATCCTAGGGAGGCACTAAAAGGGTCTTTGCATGCTAGGCGGAGTATTGCAGTTTGAGGGCAATGGAGAAGATATCTTTGAGTTATAAAATCAACATGATGCACAAGAGGAAAAAAATGCAAGAAAGAAATGTGTCGGCTTTTGTAATCATCTGAGTACATTAATAAGAAGCAGGTATCACGGTTCTAGAATAATTGCCACTTATACTGGTCCTAATTAACAATGTTACTGGTGAGTATCTCGGGTACCATAAACCAATTATGAAACACTGGGCATTTGCAATAAGAACTTTCAATGCTTAAAGGCACAATGGTCTCTGGCCAAAAGCCGAACAGATGGGGCCCTCTGCAAGCACAGGGAACACATGGGAGTCAGCCAGTCTAAATGAACGTGTTAAACTTGATCCACACACTATATCTCCTTGAGTTTGTTGCCAGCTAAATTTTTCCAGGTTATGTAAATGAACTGTCTTATCTTTGCGAAACCTTGCACTGTTTAGAAAGCTAAACAAATTTATAGATATACAGGTCAAATGCTGGCCAGTGGTAGAGAAGGGTCATCATTATGTCACAGAACTGAGGAACAGCAAATATCAGATATATTTATATTTATAGAGGATTAAGTAAAGGTAAGGGAGACCCGTGAAAGAAAAAGAATCCAATGTGTATCACTGACTGACTGGCATTCACATTATTCCTGCACATGCATATAGGAGAATGCTACTGAGATTTAGGATACGAAAAGTAGGAAGACATTTTTAAGACTCCTGGTGCGTATTTCCAAATTATCTTCCTGTATGGTTGTACTTCAAAGTGAGAATATCGCATCATAAACTCCAATGTCCATTTATATTAAAAAAAATACCACTGATAATTTCAGGAACAGAATTTAGTGAGTTTTTTTCCTTAACTTCTTGCCATTATATTTAAGTGCCATCCTTATTTCCTTTCTTCCAGCTACTTATCCAATCTGATCCCTCAGCAAGACTTGTTAGTGCAGCTCTAATCCATATCTCAAATCCATCACTTCCCTTCGTGACCATTACCGGTCTGCTAGTAGTCCGCACCACCATCATTTCTCTCCTAGCTTACTTCCAACACCTCTATGGGCCTCCCAGTTTACCTTTGTGTCCCTAAAATTCCACTCTCCACCCAGCATGAAGAATCTACTTTAAAAATCTGTCAAATACCTCACTATGGTCCTTAAAGACTTCATGATGAGGTTTATGTGTCTTCAATCTCATCCCCAAACCACAGCTGCCATTCTTCTGCAGCTCACCAACTTTACATGCCTTGAGCATGCCAAGCTGTCTCCCACCTCAGGGCCTCTGCACGTCCTTCCATCAGCTGAAATGATGAGCACCTTGCCTGGCTGCATCCTTCTCATCCCTCACCTCCTCACTGTTGTTCTTTAGCACATTACTCCATACATTTCTTTCACTTATCATTATCAAGAATTCCTTTATCTGTCTTATTTATTTGTTTAATTATCAGTTGCCTATGTTTTCCAAGTAAAACATAGGCAACTGATAATTCAGTTGCCTGATAACTGATAATTTCTGGGTCGTAACCCAGAAAAGCATGCACTTTCTCCTTAATACTGTATCTCAAGAGCCTTAAAAATGCCCAACACATAACAGGCATTAAAAAAAAAAAATTTGTTTTCCAATGAATTGCTATTAACTAAACCACATATTAGCACACTTATCCAATACATTTTCACTGATGTACCTAATTCTAATTTTCCAACAGATATTTTAATATGATGAATCATTTATCCATTTGGATTAATATTTCTTTCAAAAGTAATATTTGTAAACTCCCAATCTCATAAATTGTAAAAAACAGAAATTACTGCTGTAAGCCTATATTTGATTAAAATATTATTGCCTTGAGTGTGCAGGACATTCTGATAGTCATTGTAAGCCCAGGAAATATCAGAAGTAGCTAAAACTAACAACAATACAAAGTTGAAAATACAACTTGCAAAAACCTTTTTTACTGAGCATTACGCAAAACTGACCACTTTCCCAAGCTCTGAAACTCATTTCACCCCTTACTGCCAATTCAGTGCCAGTTTTCAACCACAGAGCAGTGTCTGGAGGTTCATTCATTCACCAATTAGTTTACCAAGCACGGTCCATAGGACTGGGTATATGACAGGAAGCAAGATCAGTTCTTGCCTGCCCGGAGCTTCTGACAGATTCCAGAAGAAGATAATAAATGAGCACACAATGAGAGGTCTACGTTTGCCAGCATAGTTGTGAGCATAAAACAAGACAGAAACACATATTAAGCACTTGGTAAACCAGAAAGTGCTATATGGGTAGATGACGTGGTGTTTCCTTATGGAACACAGTGTCTATTTCCACATGCAGAAGATAGAGAAGGAGAGCCATGATCATGAAAGGTTTTCAAATTGTGGAATATGTGAAATGGAGGCACGACCCCATGTGCATAAGAATAGTCAGTAGGAATACTAAGACGGCTCCAGACATTTGAAAAGCCATCAGGTAGAGAAGGAGTAGATTTGTTTTGCATCATCTTAAAGATCAGAACTAGGAACCAGTAAACATAATGAGTCACTCTAATTGGTATAAGGAAGAATTTTTAAATGATTCCCTGTGTGTAATGGGCTATTTCCAAAAGATCGTGAGCAAGTTGTTCATCGCTTTCAAGATTAAATCCATTGCCACTGGGGAAAAGAATCCTTATTCAATAAATGGTGCTGGGAAAACTGGATAGCCACATGTACAAGACTGAAACAGGATCCACGCTTTTCACCTCTCACAAAAATCAACTCACGGTGGGTAACAGACTTAAACCGAAGATGTGAAACGATTAGAATTCTGGAAGAAAATGTTGGAAAAACTCTTACAGACATTGGCCTAGGCAAAGAATTTATGAAAAAGACCCCAAAGGCAATCACAGCAACAACAAAAATAAATAAATG
>NW_012148197.1:156944-172864 GCF_000956105.1 Propithecus coquereli | reverse complement strand
ATATGTATACCATGGAGTACTATTCAGCTTTAAGAAACAATGGTGCTATAGCACCTCTTGTATTTTCCTGGATAGAGCTGGAACCCATTTTACTAAGTGAAGTATCCCAAGAATGGAAAAATAAGCACCACATGTACTCACCAGCAAACTGGTTTCGCTGATCAACAACTAAGTGCACATATAAGAATAACATTTATTGGGCATCGGGCAGATGGGAGGGGGGGAGGTGGGGATGGATATATACAAACATAATGAGTACGATGCGCACCATCTGGGGGATGGACACACTTGAAGCTCTGACTGGGTGGGGAGGGGGCAAGGGCAATGTAACCTAAACATTTGTACCCCCATAATATGCAGAAATAAAAAAAAAAAAGATTAAATCCAGTGGTTCTCATCTTCAGGGAGTAAATGGTTTGAAATCACCCAGCAAGCTTAAACTACAAAACAACACCAAGACTAGCTCAGCTAGCTCATCCAACTGTTCTATGTCCCCAAAATCCAAAACACCATAGCAACACCAATTTGAGAACCGCTGAGGGTAGCAGGAAGATGGAGGTAGCCCATTCCCATAGTTAACTGTATGCTTTAGAAAAATATATTGGTATAGTAAAATATTGGATGATATCTAATCCCTAAAGGGAAATGTAAAATGCATTAAATAATAACATGCTTATAAAATTCAGAGATAATCATTCATGGACAGTCACTAATGATGGTGATTAAGGAAGATGACTTTAGTTCAAACAAGCAAATGATTAAGCTTGAGAATATAAAATGTTAAAGGACCCTAATTAATAAAGTAGCAAATTTTTCATCTCAGTCTACTTTCTAGAACATAAATATGTGAATCATCCTTCTAGGATATAGATGGATGATCTTCATGTTTTAAAATTCAGCCAAGGCAGAAATCGCTGCCTAGTGATTTCTAGGTGCAATTTCAAAATGTCTATTGGAAACCTGTAACAAGACTCAGTGAGGACACGAATGAGAACAGGAAGTAGAGAAACTGATTAGGATGGAGGGAAAATCCAAACTTCTCATTTTCTCAAGAAAGTTTCCTCAATTTGGCTGCGTGTCATAAATTTCAGTTTCATGTGTATCTTATTGAATATATTATTACAGTTGTAATTTATCTTTAAGATCTGCTTTTCCATCTTCCTTTAGATCCATTCAGTCATCAGCTGCTGGTGAATTATAATGCCCATATTCAACTCACTGGGGATAATGACTGCAGTTGGAATCACTCTTTTTGTTACTTGTTGATTTATATAGAAGGGAAAAGGAAAAGAAAACATGAATCCCTATTCTGAAAATCAGTACCTTCCTGATAATATTATAAAATATTAAAGTTTAATCTAGCAAAAAACAAACAAGAAAAAACGAACAAACAAAAAAGGCATTTAAGTGAGTCCTTTCCAAGGGGGTGCTCTACAGTTATTAGAGGTGGCAACTGAAATTTAATTCTATTGTGAATTTAGCACCATCTGAGGCTGCAGGCTGTAGTAGTGCTTGGGGAGACAAAAGATCCATGAAGAATAAAAAGCAAAATAGAACCTAGAAACATCCTCTCTTCCTGCTCCAACTGTTTTCCATTTTCAGCGTTGGAAAAACGTGACCAGAAGGGCAATCTAAACTCTGTGATCCTAACCTACATTTGTAGAAGAATCTGTTCTCTTTGTTAACTGCAACATAAACATATCCATCAGACAAGCAGGCATTCACTTTGCGTACTCCCTTTCAATGCCAAGCGTTTACTGGTATCATTTCAGTTGATTGGATGCATTAATTTTGGTTAAGAGTGTAAATTTTGGAACCAGACTCTCTAGGTTCCTATAACAGCTCTATCATATCCTATCTATATGGCCTTGGACAAATTATTGAACCTCTTGTGCCTCTGTCTTTAAAAAAAAAAAATCTGTAAGTGAGGATAATGATACCTAATAAATAGGATTAATGTGAAAATTAAATGAGTAAATATATCTGAAGCACTCAGAACTGTGTCTGGCACAGATCAGCACAGTAGTGGTCCTGGTGGACTAGTATAAATAATATATCAAGTTATATAAACTTGAACCCTGAATCACATATGGGCATCTCATTAAAAAAACCTTCTAATCATTCTTAGTTTGTATTTTAGTCTCCGTGTTAAATTCATGTGTAATATAATGGACTGAAAATCAAACTAAACAAATTCAATGATTTCACATCAGGTATGTATATCTATTTTACTTCTGGGAAAAAGTGAGTTGTTAAGGGTCACTATAACTCCACAGCTTTTCACTGAAGAATTTTACCATTAATAGTCACTGGATGGGACCCTGATTGTACTTTGCGGCTAACGGGATGACTCCAGAGAGCACACCGCGTGTAGCACAAACAACTGATAGGTGTTTTGGCATCATTAAAATAAAAGTTAACATGTTAAAATACAACAGAAAATCTTGCATCGAAGGAGATGTGACAGCATGTGTCAGCTTGAACATTTTATGGCAGCAGCGCAACTTGTTAACAGGCAATGAAAGACGGCTCTATTAAGCTCAGGGTGGTGCTGAAATAGTTTCATACAGCCCAGACTCATTTTCCCTACCACCAAGTGAGGATGCCCGTCGAGAAAGGCCATCACGTACAGGAGGTCTCTGCAACTCATCCGTATTAATTGTAATGAAGAAGACATTTTATTGCCACCTGGTGTTACAATCTACCTAGTAACCCTCACAGCTGTTTTGATTAATACATGGACTTACATTAAAAAGGACTTGTGCTGCAGTTTTACCTAACAGAGCTTCCTTTTGAAATGCCAAATAAAACAGAGCTTCCTACAAATTGAGAATGGATTATATTGAATTCCATTGCTCAGAATTCAAAAGCCAACCATGAAGGAGGGGAATGACTTAAAGCATCCTCTCTTTCTGGAGTTAAAAGAGCATCATTTCATCAATAATTATTCCTCTTAATTGAAGCTCAATTAATCTTTGGTGCTAAATGAAACTCTGAACTACTGGAACACATCCAAATCTAGGGGAACAAATATTGCTCTGGTAAAGAGAATAAAGGGAATCCTACAAAAAGAGGACAAAGAGAAACGTCCCCAGGTGGAAGAGAGAGTGACATCCAATATAATGATATAGCACGTCAAAACATTTTGTGCAAAGAACTTTCTAATGCATACAGTTTATATATCTTTTTGGTCAACAGTAGCTACAGAATCTAAACCTTCCCCAAAAAGTAATTTGATAAAATCCCATACAGTACCAAGCACAGGGCAAGTTTGATTTTACAAGCTGATAACATTTTATCTGTTGAATTTGGTCACTTTTTCTTACAATGAGCTAAAGTGACTTCTACAAAATTAGATTTTAATAGATAACTGTGAAATCTTATTTAGAGGAAGATTTAAATCTTTTTCATTATCAATTAACATTTAGTAAGCGCACACTGAGTGCAAGGCACTGTATTATGTGTTCTGAGCCTATTCTTAGGAGAATAATAATTTATCCCTCTTTCCATAATAGAATTGCAAAGCAGTCTCTAGATGATTTCTCTAGTGATAATCAGAACAAATATAAAGTAGTAAAGAGTTCAAGGAAGCAAAAACTGCATATATATCATAGGGAAAGCCAGATTTAATCTAGGACAGAAGTCACAAACTCAAATGCCCATAAGGACTAGAAAGGTCAGGAGGTGCAAATTGGACTAGGTATAATACTGGACAGAGGCAGGCAGCCTCGCAAGGACTGTAACCTGCAAGCCCTACCTAAGGCTTTCATGTTAGTTAATCTGAATAAAAATTACAAGAAAAAGTCAGAGTTTCTATTTGGCCTACAGCCTCCCAACCTTTACCACTAACATCCCTGACAGGTAGAGGCAGGAACATCAGCTCTGAGTTAGCAAATCTGAGTTTGGAGCTCACCTCTATTGGACACCACTTATGTGATCTTTTACTTAATCTTTCTAAGTTTCACTTCCTCTTCTTCAAAATTAGGATCGTAACACATGCCTGCCTTGAAAATGTTGTTGGGATACCCAAATGACAATGTAGGCACATAATTATTAATATGATGATAAGCCAGAGAATTATATATAGCTAGCATCAGCTAAATATAAAATGCATTAACTATTTATTATATTCTGTAACGATAGGTGTTTACACTGCATATGACACCAATTTCAGAGAAGATAATTGCATATACAAGTAAGTATAATTACCTGGAAAAATACCTGCCTTCTAAATAATTAGCCATGCCATTGGTGTGGGGAATGCAAGTGATAATAAATTTGATGAATAATTCTCAAGATGCATCAACAATTGGAAGAACAACATTTGTCCTATGGAGAGGAGGGGGAAATCTGCATGACTAATTGTTTATTTACTGTTAGTAACTACATTTATTTTATTTTGGGGTCAAATAATGTTAAAGTAAATTATGTAATTTTCAAGGTTAATATCTGAAAATATTATGAGAATCATAAATGATTTCAAAAGTTGTGACTAATTTTTGTACAATTCTTTTACAAAGAAATTCATTAAAATGTATTGAAAGACACTAAAGAAAATCTAAATCAATAAGTTATATAATTTGTTAGGTAAGAATATTCAATATCAGAAAGATGTAAGTTCTCCCCAAATTGATATCAAATGCCGTATAATTCCAACCAATATCTCAGCAGGAGTTTTCCTGGATTTGGATTACCTCATTCTATAATGTGTCTTGAAGAGTAAAGGGCCATGAAAAACCAAGATGCTCCAGAAAAAGAACAAGGTGAACATAATAGTAAGATTGTTATATAGAACTATAGTAATCAAAATAATGTGATTTTGCTATATATTCAGATAACAGACTAATAGAACAGAACAGAGTACAGAAATGCACATATAAGAAAACTTTATAGCAAAGCAGGCATTCCAGATCGGTGGGGAGTAGATGGACTAATCAATAAGTGGTGATAGAAATTGGTTATCCATATAGAAGTAAATGAAAATAGATCTTGACTTCACAAACAACATTAAAAAATCACTATCGAATACTTCATGAACTTACGATATGGAAGATTTTCTTAACACACACAAAATATCACTGTAAAAGAAACAGAAAACATGATCTTGTATTTAGAAAACCTAAGACTCCACCAAAAAACTTAGAACCGAAAAACAAATTTAGTAAAGTTGCAGGATATAAAATTAACACACAAAAATCAGCAGCGTTTCTATATACCAACAGCAAACAATAGGAAAAAGAAATCAAGAATGCAATCTCATTTACAATAGCTGTAAAAAATATAAGATACCCAGGAATAAATTTCACCAAAGAAGGGAAAGATCTCTATAATAAAAATTAAAAATGCCAATGAAAGAAATTGAAGAAAATACAAAAAAAGAAGAAAAAGAGATCCCATGTTCATTTATTGGAAGAATTAATACTTCATAATGTCCATACTACCCAAATGATCTACAGATTGACTACCATCCCTATCACAATACTGATGACATTCTGCACAGAAACAGAAACAAAGTCCTAACATGTTTATGGAACCACAAAAGACCCCAAATAGCCAAAGCAATCTTGAACAAAAGAACAAAGCTAGAGTCATCACAGTATCTGGCTTCAAAATATGCTACAAAGCTATAGTAACCACAATAGCATGGTGCTAGCATAAAAACAGACACACAGACCAATGGAACAGAATAGAGAACCCAGAAATAAGTCCATACAGTTATAAGCCAACTCACTTTCAACAAAAGCACCAAACACATACATTGGGGAAAGGACAGTCTCTTCAATAAATAGTGCTGAGAAAATTGGTATCCATATGCATAAGAATAAAACTAGACCCCTATCTATCATCATGTACAAAAATAAAATCAAAATGGATTAAAGACTTAAATGTAAGACCTGAAATTATGAAACTACTAGAAAAAAACATTGGGAGAAATGTTTTAGGACATTGGTCTGAGCAAAGATTGTTTAGGTAAGACCTCAAAAGCCCAGGCAACAAAAACAAAATTAACAGATGGGATTATATCAAGCTAGAAAGCTTCTGCACAGTAAGGAAACAATCAACGGAGGGAAGAGACAACCTGTAGAATGGGAGAAAATATTTGCAAACTGTCCATCCAGCAAGAGATTAATAATTGAAATATATAAGGAACTCAAACAACTCAATAGTAAAAACACATATAATCCAATTTAAAAATAGACAAATGATCTGAATAGACATTTCTCAAAAGGAGGCAATACAAAGGGCCAACAAGCATATGAAAAAAATGCTCAATATCACTAATCATCAGGGAAATGTTACTCAAAACCACAATGAGATTATCATCTTACCATAGTGAAAATGGCTATTATCAAAAAGATAAAACATAACAAATGCTAGTGAGGATGCAGAGAAAAGGAAACTCTCATACACTGTTGGTGGGAATGTAAATTAGTACAGCCACTATGGAAAACAGTACGGAGATTCCTCAAAAAAATAAAAATAGAACTACTATATGATCTAGCAATCCCACTGCTGGGTATATATCCAAAAGAAAGGAAATTAGTATGTTGAAGAAATATCCGTGCCCCTGTGTTTACTGCTGCACTATTCACAATAGCCAAGATATTAAATCAACCTAAGTGCCCCCTAATGCATGAATAGAGAAAGAAAATGTGCTACATATACATGATGGAATACTATTCAGTCATAAAAAAGAATGGAATCCTCTTACTTATGGCAACATGGATGGAACTGGAGGACACTGTGTTAAGTGAAATAAGTCAGGCATAGAAAGACCAATATCCAAGTTCTCACTCAAATGTGGGATTTAGAAACATTGATCTCACAGAGGTAGAGAGAAGAAAGGTGATTACCAAAGGTTGGGAAAAGTAGGGGGAGGGGAAAATAAAGAGAAGTTGATTAATGGGTACAAAATGCAGTTAAATAGAATTAATAACTTCTAGTGTTTGATAGCACAGTAGAGTGACTATAGTTAACAATCATTTATTGTATATTTCAAAATAGCTAGAAAAGAAGAATTGGAATTTTCCCAACACAAAGAATTGATAAATAGTTGAGGTGATAGCCTAAATACCCTGATTTTATCATTACATATTATATGCATGTATCAAAATATCACAAATATCCCATAAATATGTATAATTATTTTATATAAATAAAAAAAGCAAAGTGATTAATATGAATGTTATTACATTAAAATAAGAATATCCTCTTTATGAAAAAATAAAGAAAGAAAATGTAAAGAAAAGCCACAAACTGGGACATTAGTGACCCAAAACACCAACTAAAGATTTGCATCCAGAATATATAAGAACTGCTACAAATGGATTAAAAAAGGTAACAGCTGAGGATAAAAATATTTAAATATATGAACAAGAATCTTGAGGAGTAAATATAATAGTCCCCAAACACTTCATACCCAATACACTGGCAAAAATTTATGACTATAGCATCTACTACTAGGTTATGTACAAATTGGTACAACCACTTTGGGAAATAGTTTGGCATTTTCTAGTAAGGATAAACATGTGCATATCTTCTGATCTATCAATTTCATTACAACATATAACCCCTAAAAATAACTCCTGCACGTGTTGTCTAGGAGACATTGACAAGAATATCCATATAAGCAGTGTTAGTTGTCAAAAATGTTAGAATAATAGCTTCAATTCCCACTGTGGGTACACTAGATAAATAAATTATGTGTATTCATTTAATGAAATACTATGGCGCGCAAAAAATAAGTAAACTGTAACCATAGGCATCAGCATGGATGAATATGACACATAATATTGTATAAAATGTCTTTAAAGAAATAAATATCATTATACTTACATAAAGCTCGAGAAAAAGTAAAACTAACAGAATATTGCTTTTGGATACATACCTAGGTAGTAAAACTATAAATAAAACCATAAAAGTGATTTACAGAAAATTCAGTATGAAGCTAACTTCCATGGAGTAGTGAAGGCAGAAGTGGTCAGGGAGGGGCGTGATCAGGGAGTGATTATAAAGTGGTGATAATGTTCTATTTCTTAACCAGCAGGTGGTGAGCACACAGTGCTTGCCTTATTATTACTATATATGCACATTAAATCAGGTATATATATGATAAATTTTATCATAAACACTTTTTAAAGAAGAAATGATTGTGAAAGTATATAAGTTTGTGGTAGATGAAGAAATTTCTAAAACAGCTTGTTGGATATAAGTATATTTTAAAGCAGCAGTTTACCCTTAAACTGAAGGACAAATAATATTATAAGTTACAACCATTCCTTCATGAAATTTAAATTACAAATGACAAAAATGATGAAAGAATAATGCTTTTAGAAGAAAAAGATGTTTTAAAATGTCTTCCACTTTAGATTACTGTCAATATTCCAAATATGTACATGCTTATCTTAGAAGAGGAGAAACAAATGTATTTGCTCCAAAAGGCAATAAAAATCAACTGATATTTCTTATGTAAATTATACCCATAGCAAACCTTCCTCAATTTGATGAATCATCCTCAACACAAAGCTTCTTAAGAAAGAGAGCTAAAGGGCATCATTTTTTAAGGCATACATTGAAAAATATAATAGAAAGAGGAAAATTTTCAATTTGGAAGATGCCAGTGAGAATGGATCATTTTCATTTACACAAAAGATAAGTAAAATTTTTTCTAAAGGACAGAAATGATGGATATATAATTAAACTTTGGTTACTTGGGACCTGAATGAAATGCAATATGAATGTATTTTTAGAAAGAAAGAAATATAAAAGAGAAAGAGAGAAGGAAGGAGCTTCGAAGTTTAGCACTTATCTTTACAGGACATGACATCCTAGAGAATTAAAAAGAAAGTTGAAACAAAGCCAAAAAATCCAATCCCCAAGTAGTGGTCCCCAGGACCTCCTGGAAATACAATGAGTGTATGAGTCATCAAGTGGTTATTAGTGCTACATTCATTAGCCTATTAAACAAACAGAATAATTTCTCCTTTATATTTTATTATGAAGCCTACGAGAATCAAGCTATTAATATTAATACTTCCAAATGTCTATAGCCAAAAAAGCGATAGAAGTGTAAGAAGATAGGGTGCGAATTTTTATCTGCATATTAATTGTTTTGTTTGGATATGTGCATGATTAGAAATACAAGATTATGTCTAAATGTTGAAAGAAAGAAGCCAGCAGAGAAATAAAAATGAAAGATACATGAGAATCTTTAATTGATAAAACAAGGTCTGGAATGAGGAGGTAGGAGGCAATGGTATCAAGATCACACACAGGTAGAGAGAAAAGAGCTGGGATAACCAAGTGAGAAAATGATGGCTGATAACTTCAGTGAGGCCAACTAAGTCTTTATGGTAAAGCACTGTTTTTCAGTGTATGAATAAGTAGCCCCCCTGGGAGCATATGGAAATCTATGAAATCTATGGGAGCATGTTTGATTATCACAATGATGGGGGGCTCTATTAACAGAGCGTAGGGACCCAAGATGCTGAACATCCTGTACTATGCAAGAAAATCTTACACAGTGAAGACTTAACTTCATTCCAAATGCAAAAAGTGTCAATGTTAAGACACACTAGGAGCCTTCATCTTCTTTTGTGCTTATGCTGACTTTGGTCTTAATTATGATGCAGTAAGATAATTAGAGTACAACTTCTGAGACTCATAAAACTTCCACCTGTGAACAGAATAACTTCGCTATTAATAAAACATGACTAAGTCTTCCTGAATTTTCTTTAAGGTGTGGATCTTTTTACAATTTCATTTTCTTACAAATTTGAATGTTATGAATCCTTTGTACCAAAGGTTCTATTTGTTCATCTCTTTATTTGTCGAGCTTAAAGTAAGGAGACGGGAGGAAATAGTAGACCATGATATCTGATGGACACATAACACTTCAGAGAACTCATTTCCATTTAAACATCTTCTGGTACCCTAATCAGGAAAGAGGACTGGAAGAATGCAGTAAGAAAGCTCTAAAAATACCAACAGCATACTCCATTCCACCCTGGACACAGGACTCTCCATGTTTTAAACCATTTTTCACTATTTACTGCTGAAACAGAGACTATTCACTGATAAAGTCTAATCTTAAGAACATTAGAAGATAACATAAATCTCTAGCAGCTATCAAAACCTATTTAAGTAAGCAACTCAACTGTATCAACTTTTATGCTGTAGTTGATCAACAAAACCACAAGTAGGGAGATGGTGTTTACAAAGTACCCAACCCTGTTTTGATTGAACTATAAAGGAAAAAACATAAATATTTTACATAGCTATGAACATTTAAATTCATTCATGATTCATAATAGTTGTCAATAGTGACTAGTTAGCTGGCTTTTACTTTATTATACTAGTATCAAAATGTTGCCTGCATGCCATAAATTATCTTATTTGTAGTTAGGATCAGAATTGGAAGGGAAATTAAGAAAATTTTCTCTGAGAACAGTTACGTTTACCATAAAACCTAGGGAATGTGAGTGTCTGAGTTTCCCAAGGTCCAATATATTAAGTATAATAAACAAACTTTTCAATACCTATTTTTAGCTAGTCTGTCTCAAGGTTCAAAGTTTAATCTAGGTCACCAAGAAAGGAAATATTATAGGCGATTTTACCCAAGATAATTCTTACAAAGATCTCTAATATTTAACAACACACAGATCCAGCAATCTCACCCTGACCTTTGACCTATATAAGGTATCAGAATCCGCAGCCTTGAGTTCTAACTGATGACTCTAACTGAAGACAGTTTACCTCCTGGTATTTCAATGCTAACTACAGAAATTATAAAGATATGCAGTCAACTTTTGAGGGAAAATCCCTAAATTTTATGATATTACATAGTCTTTCTATAATACTGACTCAGCACTTAATAAATACATAGCAAATGAACATATCTCATTTTTGCCATCATGGTTTGTAGATTCTGGCCAGTGATTAGGTTAATTTCAAATTTTTATATTCCTTTCAGCCTGAATGGCATTTTTTTTTTTTTTGAGAAAAAAGAGACAAAGAGAAAAACTTCTGTAGACTCCAGCTAATTATTTTGGTTATTTTTTATAGAGACAATGTGACACACATATCCACACATACACTCTAGCACGTATTACTGTAGGAACCAGCTAGTTTTCTAGTATCTAACATATAAAATGTAGTACATGAGTGGCTATAAACTTCATGCGCGTGTCCCTGGGAATTTGCTTTATGTCTTTAATATTTATTTTTAACACAGACCCAAAGAATATTTCTTCTAATAGGAACGTACAGAAAAGTAAAATTTACTGAAATCATCATAGAGAAAGAAAGACCTAATAGTTTGGGAGGGATGTGAATATGAACGTATGAAAAAGATACTCTACATCCAAAATGGTCATTTTTCAAAAGCTGTTTTTTATGTTTAGATATTTCCTCAAAGCTCTGCATTTATTTCCCCTGAGTCCAGAGGAGTCAGTTCTACAGAGAATGTCTGATTCTTTTGTGAGGGGATTGACCATACATTTTGCCACTAATTTCAAGGCTGAAAATTTAGAAACTTTAAAATACGATTTTAACATTAAGTATAATGTTTTACATTCCATGTTGTTAGCTAAGAAATTTAAGTATATATCATTCCGTTTATTACTTATATATTTTCAATTTGAAGCACTTCGTTAGAAATGCTGTCTACATGGGAACATTTTCACATGGGACACATATGACTACATTATAAATGCATTTGCCACTGCAGTATTCCAAGCCTAGGAGACTGAGGTTCTGAGATGATGACTAAACTGGCCAGGGGCTGAGCCAGAATTTTAATCCAGGCCTTCCAACATTAAGCACCTCTCATTACAAAAGTGTTGTCTCCCTGATGAGGTTTTGGGCAATTAATGAGACTGAAACATCTATATCTTCCTCTATGCAATTAACTTTTTCTCCAATTAAATGAGAGTAGAGTCAATGAACAAGTGTGAAAGGAAATAAAACTATAAACCCACCAAAAGTGCAAAGTCTTACTTGTAAAGCATCTTCACTGTCACACAGATCACATTATTCCAGGAGTCACGGAAAACAAAAGTGTCCCGGCCGGGCGCGGTGGCTCACGCCTGTAATCCTAGCACTCTGGGAGGCCGAGGCGGGCGAATCGTTCTGAGCTCATGAGTTCGAGACCAGCCTGAGCAAGAGCGAGACCCCGTCTCTACCAAAAAATGTAAAGAAATTAATTGGACAGCTAAAAAATACATGTAGAAAAAATTAGCCGGGCATGGTGGCGCGTGCCTGTGGCCCCAGCTACCCGGGAGGCTGAGACAGTAAGATTGCTTGAGCCCAGGAGTTTGAGGTTGCTGTGAGCTAGGCTGACGCCAGGGCACTCGCCCCAGGCAAGAGAGTGAGACTCTGTCTCAAAAAAAAAAAAAGGTGTCCCAATCAGAGAAATACACCCAATAGGAGAGTGGTATTTGCTTCAATCCCCTAATCATTTATTTGAACAATGCTCAGAAGAGATAGAATGTTCACCAGTCATTGCAAGAGTAACGAATGCTTATTAAAAGACAGATTTTAGTCAAATGCCTTCTTACTACATAAGCCTTGATCGGATTTCAATACATCAAAAACTATCAGAAAAACACCCTACTTCCCTGTTGGTCTCTGCATCTTAGGAAAGCCCTTTTCTGTATTCTCATCAGTCTTCTTTTCCAAGATGCAGAGAATAAGAAGCTGAAGATTTCTTCTCAACTGCTTTGTCTAGCAAGGCAACCAAAAAGTGAAAAACAATAAAATTTACTGCTTTTTAATGCAGGCTCAGAATATGATATGCAATTTTATATATTTTTTTTCAATAAATGACATTTGCTATCTTCTTCCCCTGAGGCAACAAACATTACACCGTATTTCCCTCATAGAAAAACACATTATTTTTAAAAATGTTAGCTGGATATTTTGTTTTCTCTTTTTTACCATCTTTCAGATTTTATGGATTAGAGTTGGAAAGTCAACACTTAAAAAATAAAGTATGATTTGGAAATGGTTATCTGTAAATATGAATTCATTATTCCCCTTTGACAGCCACAAGTAAAGTCAACAAAATATGTTTTGTCCATATTTGACATAAAGAAGTATTTTCCAGATGACCTGGAGATTATGGACTTTCTGCAAAAGCAATTTCATTATAAATGAATGTATATATACATGTATGCAGGCACCCCACAATCTGTAAGTGGTTTTGCTCCCAAAGAATTTCTTTATAAGTTTCTTCTAAAGCTTGAACAGAGAGAGAGAGAAAGAGTGAGTGTGTGTGTGTGTGTGTGTGTGTGTGTGTGTGTGTGTAGGCATAAAAAGAAAGAGACAGAGAGAGAAAATGTAGATGTTCTTAACCAGCTTTTTAACTACACTTCCGCAGCTCAAAATATGGTCCATGGATCACCAGTACCGGCAGCACCTGGAAGCTTGTGAGAAATGAAGAATTGCAGGTTCCATTCCAGACCACTGCACAAGACTTTGCATTTTAACAAGATCACCAGGTGATTCCAATGCACACTACGGTCTAAGAAGCACTGGCCTGTACCACTCAACCGCAAAGTCTCCAATGCTTTCCCAAGTACTTTAGTTCAGCTTATTCGAAACCTAATATCACCTACACCTGCTGAGAAACCACCCCTCAGCTACACACAAAACCTCATTCTCCCCCATGTTCCCTGTCTCACTGAGAGCATCAGCTTCCATCTGGTCACGAAAGCAGACACCTGAGACTGTCTTAGATTTCTCCCTGTGTTCCCCGAGTGCAAGAACCATGTCTGTGTTGCTCTCCATTATGTCCTGGTACCCAATCACTAGTTGGAACTTAATGTATATCTGTTGAATAAATAAAAGTGGAAACCATGTGAACACGTCCCTGCATGCCTCCTCTGTGTCTACACTGCTGGAATTTCTTAGTTAGTCCCTCAGGCTCTGATTTTGTCTCCTATCAGGACATATTGCTCCCAGATTCATACTACTAAAACGCAAATCAGATGCTCCACTCCCACCCACATCTTCGATCACTCTTTGAAACTCTTTTAGGTCTCCCATACCCTAAAAATCAAAATTCAGCACCTTAGATGAATAACTTCAGTAAAGTCTCAGGTTATAAAATTAATGTATATAAATCAGTAGCATTTCTATATACTAATAACAGCCAAGGTGAGAATCAAATCAAGAACTCAATACCATTTACAATAGCTGCAAAAGAAAATAAAATATGTAGAAATATATTTAACCAATGAAGTGAAACATCTCTACAAGAACTACAAAACACTGATGAAAGAAATCATTGATAACATAAACAAATAGAAAAACACTCCATGCTCAAGGACTAGAAGAATCAATATTGGTAAAATGTTCATATTGCCCAAAATGAATTACAGATTCAATGTAATTCTCATCAAAATACCAATGTCATTTTTCACAGAATTAGAAAAAATAATCCTAAATTTCATATAGAATCAAAAAAGAGCCCAAATAGCCAAAGCAATCCTAAGCAAAAAGAACAATCTGGACACATCACATTACTCAACTTCAAATTATATTACAGGGCTACAGTAACCAAAACAGCATGGCACTGGTATAATGGTAGACACACAGACCAATGGAACAGAATAGAGAACCCAGAAATAAGGTCATATAGCTACAATCAACTGATCTTTCACAAATCAGACAAAAACATACACTGGGGAAAGAATCCGCTGTTCAATAAATGGTGCTGGGAAAACTGGAGAGACACGTGCAGAAGAATGAAACTGTATCCCTCACCATACACGAAAATTAACTCAAGATAGATTAAAGACTTAGATGCCTGAAACCATAAAAATTCTGGAAGAAAACCTAGGAAAACTGTTTTGGATATTGGCCTAGGCAAAGAATTTATGACTAGGACTCCAAAAGCAAATACAACAAAAATGAAAATAAATAAATGAGATTTAATTAAACTAAAAAGCTTCTGCACAGCAAAGGAAATAATCAACAGAGTAAGCAGACAATCTACAGAATGGGAGAAAATATTCGCCAACTATACATTTGACAAAGGACCAATATCCAGACTCTACAAGGAACTCAAATACATCAGCAAGAAGAAAACAATTAACCCCATTAAAAAGTGGGCAAAAGACATGAACAGACATTTTTCAAAAGAAGATACACATACGGCCAAAACCATATGGAAAATGTTCAACATCATTAATCATCAGGGAAATATATACTAAAACCACAATGAGATACTACCTTACCCTTGTAAGAAGAGCCATTATTTAAAAAGTCAAAAAACAATAGATGCTGGCACAGATGCAGTGAAAAGGGAACTGCTTATACACCATTGGTGGGAATGTAAATTAGTACAATCTCTATGGAAAACAGTAAGGAGATTCCTCAAAGAAGTGAAAGTAGACCTATCATTCCATCCTGCAATCCCTCTACTGGGTATCTACCCAAAGGAAAAGAAGTCATTATATCAAAAAGACGCATGTACTTGTATGTTTATGGCAGTACAATTCACAATTGCAAGACATAGAATCAACCCAGGTGCTCATCAATGCATGAGTAGATTGACAAAATGTGGTATATGTATACCATGGAATACTACTCAGCCATAAAAAAGGATGAATTAATGCCTTTTGCAACAATTTGGATGGAACTGGAGACCATTATCCTAAGTGAAATATCTAATGGATGGAAAAACAAACACCACACATCCTCACTATTAAATTGGAATTAACCGATGAGCATACATGTGCACTGAGGGAAGTAAGACTCAGTGGAAACCAAGCAAGGGAGAGGGGGTAGAAGCGGAGAGGCAAAAACCTAACAGGTACAATGAACACTATTTGGGTGACGGGCACATTTATAGCCATCACTCAAGCATTACAAAAGTAATCCATGTAACCAAAAATATTTGTACCCTCTTAATATTT
>NW_012148197.1:155350-156894 GCF_000956105.1 Propithecus coquereli | reverse complement strand
AGAAATAAAAAAAATATAGGGCATCTGAATAGGAAAAACGAAAGTCAAAAAACAATAGATGCCGGCATGGATGTGGTGCAAAGGGAAAACTTATAACCCTGTTGATGGGAATGTAAACTAGTACAATCTCTATGGACAACAGTATGGAGATTCCTCAAGGAAATAAAAGTAGACCTATCACTCAAGCCAGCAATCCCACTACTGGGTATCTACCCATAGAGAAAGAAGTCATTTCCCCAAAAAGACACCTGCACCCAAATGTTTATCACTGCACAATTCACAATTGCAAGGATATGGAATCAACCTAAGTGTCCATTCATTGTTGAGTGGTTGAAGAAAATGTGGTATGTATGTATGCATGTGTGTATGTGTGGGCATATATATGTATATATATAGACACACACCACAGAATACTACTCAACCATAAAAAAAGTGAAATAATGTCTTTTGAAGTAATTTGGATGGAACTGGAAGCCATTATCCTAAGTGAAGTATCTCAGGAATGGAAAAACAAATACTGCATGTACTTACTTATAAGTGGAAGCTGAACAATGGATATACATGGTCAGAGTGGTATAACGGACTTTAGAGACTTGGAAGGGAGCAGGGTCGGAGGAGGGTGAGGGATCAAGAAATTATCTATTGGGTACAATGTATACTGTTTGGGTGGCAGGTACGCTAAAAGCCCTGCGCTCACCACTCCACAATTCATCCATGTATCAAAAAACCACTGGTACCCCCTAAATCTATTGAAATAATAAAAAGAAATTCAGTGCCTTAGAATGGCCACTGCCTACTCTTTCAGCATTATTGCTCACTGTCTCATTGATCTGATCCAACCACATCCTCTGTGTTTCATTTTTACTAAGTATAAACTATCCCTTGCTACCATCTGAATTCTTAACTCCTTAACTCAAGTTGGCATAAATTAAATCCTCATTGCCTGCAAGTGTAAAGTAACACATTGGGTTTCCACTTCAGAAAAGTCATATTAGACCTTAAAAATACCAAAATTAATCATGAAAATTAAAAATATAAGCACAAATCAAACACCTAAAATAAAAATGATTTCTTAATTTTATTGTAGGGGGTTAAGTTTCTACATGGGCTAACTGGCTGAAAATTTTTATTACACAAATCCAAATAAATTGGGTCTGAAGAAACCTTCTTAATTTCTAGTGTGTTCCTAACCGTGGGCATTTTTCTTTGCTCCAAAGATCTTCCTACGTCTTCCGAAGTATAGACAAGTGCCTACAAAATTTTAATTTCCCATTTGCTGTGCATGAATGTTTCTAACATTTTTTTTCCAGGCAAACACTGTACAAGGTTATGTTCCATGTTGGCTTCAGTTGAGTCTTAAAAGTAAATACCACTTTGGGTTCTTATGGGGGGGGATCTAAAAACAGCATAAAACAAAGAGCTGTATAAACTGTGGGTGCCTGAACTTGCAGTTCCAAAACCCAAATCTCCTAATAGTTACACATTTCATTGTCTTCTTCAGATTCCATCTGCCCTAGATTACACTGCACACACAATCCCCACAT